>NC_064429.1:34706777-34714277 GCF_023375975.1 Astyanax mexicanus
AGGGAGACGAGGAGACGGACGCAAGTGCAGGTAATGGTGAAAATAAATGATTTATTAAATAAATAACAAATAAACAAAGAAACAAGTAAACACGTAACAAAGATAATAAACCAAAATAAACGAGGGAAACTAGAGAACATAAATAAACTAGAGATAATGAAAATAATAAACAAGGAAATAAACTATAAACAAGAAAACAAGAAATAAACAAGGAACTAAGGCTATGAGAGAGGCTATTAAACACAGAGAGAGACAAAACGACATGGGAAGGTGCAAAGACCGACGGAGGACAAGTGGCACAGGGGACCTATTTAACAAACAGGAAACACACTAGAATTGGAAACACCTGGGGAAGGGGCGGAGCTACAAATGAGAAACAGGTGGTGGAAAACTACTGACAGGAGACACAGAGGGGCACAGGTCACGTGGGAATAACACAGAGACATGAGACAAGACCAGGACGTGACACAGCCTAACAACCATCTGATAGTAACCATCTACAGTAACAACACCCAGGTGACCATTATAGATATTGTGGCAACCACTAATCTACTCTAAAACAACAAATATTATAGCAACAACCTAACATCCTTCTACGATATCATGGTAACCATCTACCAAGAACCTAACAACCATCTGCGATACCATGGTAACCATCTACAATAACAACACCCAGGCGACCAACAGGGATACTGTGGCAACCACTAATCTACGCTAAAACAACAGATATTACAGCAATAAACCTAACCACCATTAATGACATCATGGTAACCATCTAGCAACAACCTAACAGCCATCTGCGATACCATGGTAACAAGCTACAATAACAACACCCAGGCGACCATCAGGGATACAGTGTGATTCTGTGGTAAGAAACGGCGGCGACTCGTAAAAGGAGTGAACGGCGCCACAATTTTAAAGTGCAAATGGGCACCAATCTACTCTAAACTAACAAATATTATAGCAACAACCTAACAACCATCTACAATACCATGGTAACCATCTACAGTAACAACACCCAGGCGACCATCAGGGATACTGTAGCAACGACCAATGTACTCTAAAACAACAAATATTACAGCAACATCCTAACAACCATCTGAGATACCATGGTAACCATCTAACAACAAGCAACCACCAATCTACTCTAAAACAAAATATATTACAGCAACCGCCTAACAACCATCTGCGATACCATGGTAACCATCTAACAATATGCATACACCAATCTACTCTAAAACAACAGATAATACAGCAACAACCGACTATTATACCATGGTAACCATCTAGAAACAACACCTAGGCACCCTAAAACTACAAATATTACAACCTAACAACTGTATACGATACCATATTAACCATCTAACAACCACCTAACAAGCATCTGCTACACCATGGTACCCATCTAACAACAAGCAGAAAACCACAAGGTATATTGTAACAACTATCAATCTTCCCTAAAAAAACAAAATATATTACAGCAACAACCGTCTACGATACCATGGTAACCATCTAACAACAATCAACCACCAATCTACTCTAAAACAACAGATAATACAGCAACAACCTAAAAATCTGTCTATGATACCATGGTAACCATCTACAGTAACAACACCCAGGCGACCATATTGTATACTGTAACATCTACCAATCTACCCTAAAACTACAAATTTTAAAACCTAACAAGTGTCTACGATACCATGGTAACCATCTAACAACAAGCTGACAACCACCAGGGATATTGTAACTATCAATCTACCATAAAGCAACAGATATTACGGCAACAACCTAACAACTGTCTACAATACCACGGTAACCACCTAACAATTAGGATGAGATGTGTTTGAATGGAAGTTTTGGATGAGGGGGATAATTATCATCCAGCACCTGTTGCTAAATGCAATCAAATCCTCACAGCAATGCTGCTACAGAACTAACTGTATCTTCTCTGGACAGTAGAGATGGTTACGCTGTATTTCTGTCTACGATGCTGTTTACGCATTCTCCTTGTTGCTAGGAGACGACTGCGCATTTGATTGAATGTGTTTTTCACGGCTAGTTTTCGTTAGCGCTTGGCGGTTAACGGTGTTAAGCGTGGTGTGTGTGACTCTGTCCGTCGCCGCTCTGCTTCATTTACCGAACACACACCCCTAATTACTGTGTGTTACAGCACCACTCAGACACTGTGTAAAGTGGATTAGCCAGCTGTCAATCAAACTCCTCAAACACACACACACACACAGTCCAATAACAGTCCAGTACACAGTAGCCTGCCAGGGCCGTGATGCGTTCCACAATTGCCTGTGTGTGTTTGGGGTTAGCTGTGGTTGCCATGGTATCCCAGGTTCCCAGGTGGTTGCTAGGGTACGTAGATGTTGTTGTTTGTGTATACGTGTATGTGCAGCAATGTAAAATGCAGCCAATATTATTGTACAAGGTACAATACACAGCCTCCAACCCTAGCAACCATCTGGAAAAATACGACAAGATCCATACAACACCCTATCAACCACCTTGAATACAGTAGCAACCATCAGTTTTAGCTATAATGATAACCTGGTATAACACGCAAGGATTCAGTAGCAGCCCCATCTACTTTTAGGTAATCACCTAGTAACACCATAATAACCATCTGGCAAGACCATGTTAACCACCTATTAACAGCCATGCAACCACCTAGTCTACTTAAAGCAACGAACTGTGATACCATAACAATCACCCAGTAGCATATCTAATCAACCACTTGGGAAACAGATCATTCCTACAGCAACAACCAGAAGTAGCGTGGTTGCTTTCTAGCAACCATCTGTGATACCATGGTAACACAACATCTAACAACACCCAAGCAACCAACAGAGATACAGTAGCAACGACTTAATAACCGTATAGCAACAGCCTAGGATACTTTGGTAACCACTAAGCAACACTCTAATGACCATCTGGCAATACCATATTAACCACCTTGTAATAGCCAGGCAACCATCTAGTCTACCTGGGATACTACCTAGTCAGCCTGGGATACTGTGGTAACCACCAATCAACACTCTAGCAACCACCTGGGATATTACATAATTTACTGATCAACACCCTAGCAACCACTAGCATTCAATAGCAACCATTACAACATTCACCTAACAAAACCCTAGCAACCACTAGCATACAATAGCAGCCACCAATCCATCCTAACACAATAACCTTGCATGACATGGCAACCAGCTACACAGCAACACCCAAGCAACCACCAGGGATATAGTAGAATTTTACAGATTTATTTTACAGCAACTGCTTAGCAACACCACAGCAACCACTTGTTTTAATTGGCTCATTAAATAATAAGTGATGCATTTAGGCCACACCCACTTTTGTTCCTAATATGAATACAGATACAGATAACAGTATTGCTTTGCACTACAATATTAATATAAACACTACACACACGTGCATACAGTCGTACATATAAAACACAATACAACAGACCAGAGATGTGTGTGTGTGTGGGTGGGTGTGTGTGAGACGGGGGGGGGTGGGGGGTGGGGGGTTTGTGGGGGGGTGGGGGACAGTAAGTGGTGTGTGTCCCGCAGCACATTAAAGCTGACTGCCCAAATCAATAACACACTCACAGCTGTCACACACTCCACAGCGCCGGGACCAATGAGCCGGCGGTGCCGACTGTCCCCGCCGATACTGATTTAAGCACTACGGTGGCCCAGAGGGGACTGTCCTCAGCGTGCGGCTACTGTCCTCAATGTGCTGCTACTGTCCTCAGCATGCTGCCGCATCCTTAGCATACTGCCACTGTCCTCAGTATAATGCCACTGTCCTCAATGAGCTGCCACTGTCCTCAGTATGCTGCCACTGTCCTCAGTATGCTGCCACTGTCCTCAGTATGCTGCCACTGTCCTCAGTATGCTGCCACTGTCCTCAGTATGCTGACACTGTCCTCAGTATGCTGACACTGTCCACCTGGCATTTATGACAACATCTACCTAGCAACACCCAAGCAACCACTTGGGATATATTACTACAACATCACCTAACAACATCCTAGCAACCACCTGGGATATATTAGAACATCCACCAAGTAACATCCTAGCAACCACCTAGGATATATCACAAAACCCACCAAGCAACACCCTAGCAACCACCTGGAATATGTATATTCCAACATCCACCTAGCAACACCCAAGCAACCACCTAGGGATATATTACTACAGCATCCACCAAGCAATTATAACTTAGGTTGAATTGTCATTAAATACGCGTCTAGAAATAAAACGCTAACTGTAACTAATTCAATCAATCAATCAATTAACCTTTACTTTCACTCTGGAAAAACATTGAGGGTAAAAAAAATAAAAGAAAAAATAAAAGAAGAACTCATTTTAAATCAACATTTAATATATATATAAATAAATATATATGCAAAACAGAAAATTCTAAAAGATCATAAAAACAAAAGTAACTAAATTATAAAATATAAAATAAAATGTTAGAAATTATAAGAAATGATAAAATGAATAATAGAATGAATGAAACTATGTAATAAATATCAGTGTGTGTGTGTGTATGTGTGTGTGTGTGTGTGTGCACATAAGGGCTAAATTTAACACTCTTACAAAGACCAATTAAGCAATTAGGCCAATTAGTATCTGATCACAGTGAGTAATCAGACAGTCTAACCTCCAGTGGACGGTCGTCTCAGGGTCAGGGTTAAAGGTTAATTTCTGGGCTCTATCCGGCCGGCTGGGTAACCGGATCCGGAGCGCCGGGATCTGGCTCTGTGTTAATAATGCAGCGCGGTGTTGTATCTGTTAGCACTAACGCCGCTAGCGCACTCTCACCCTCTCACCCTCTCGCTCTCTCGCTCTCTACACACGGCGCGAGAATCTGCCGAGTCACGCCGGGCGGAGTGATGTAACACGACTCAGCAAAGCGCTACAAACCGAGAAACACAAATAATAAATAAAGAGCCCGAGGCTACGCAGCACCGCGCCGCACCGCGCCGCACCGCACCGCACCGCGCCGCGCCGCGCCGCACCGCACCGCGCCGCGCCGCACCGCGCCGCACCGCACCACATCGCACCGCACCGGACCTTCAGCACAGAACCAAATCAATAACACCTAAACTGGGTTTACTGAAGCGCAGAGAAAAAGACCAACACAGCTCCTCAGCTTTAAACCACGTCCAAATACACATCCTACTAAACCTTAATCTGTCTCACAGAATTATACAATTACTAATTTAACATCTACAGCGCGGTTCTGATCCAAAATATCAACTACTGACAATCATGGATGTTTGTCCTCAGCATGCTGCCACTGTCCACCTGGGATATATTACAACATCCACCAAGCAACACCCTAGCAACCACCTGGAATATATAACAACATCTACCTAGCAACAACCAAGCAACCACTTGGGATATTTTACTACAACATCACCTAACAACACCCTAGCAACCACCTGGAATATATTACAACATCCACCAAGTAACATCCTAACAACCACCTAGGATAAATCACAAAACCCACCAAGCAACACCCTAGCAACCACCTAGGATATTTTACAACAACCCCCTAGCAACTCCCTGGAATATATTACAACATCTACCTAGCAACACCCAAGCAACCACTTGGGATATTTTACTACAACATCACCTAACAACACCCTAGCAACCACCTGGAATATATTACAACATCCACCAAGTAACATCCTAACAACCACCTAGGATAAATCACAAAACCCACCAAGCAACAACCTAGCAACCACCTAGGATATTTTACAACAACCCCCTAGCAACTCCCTGGAATATATTACAACATCTACCTAGCAACACCCAAGCAACCACTTGGGATATATTACTACAACATCCACCTAACAACACCCAAGCAACCACCTGGAATATGTATATTCCAACATCCACCTAGAAACACCCAAGCAACCACTTGCAATATATTACTACAACATCCACCTAACAACACCCAAGCAAACAACCGGGATATATTATTACAACATCTACCTAGCAACACCCAAGCAACCACTTGCGATATATTACTACAACATCCACCTAACAACACCCTAGCAATGAATTAATTAAGCAATTAGGCCAATTAGTATCTGATCACAGTGAGTAATCAGACAGTCTAACCTCCAGTGGAAGGTCGGCTCAGGGTCAGGGTTAAAGGTTAATTTAACATCTACAGCGCAGTTCTGATCCAAAATATCAGATACTGACCATTGTAAATGTACATTGGGAACAGAGGTGTTCAGCAACAATGTGTAAAACTACCGCCACCATGTTTGGAAGCTGTAAGAATCTTTGTTAAAAATAAAAATATGTGTTATACATTATGTTTTTTATGTATGGATGGTTCTGAGGTTATGTGGACATGTTTTAGACAAGCTGAGGACATGTGGTGTGGATGTGTTTGTGGACATATTGTGACAGTGTGAGATGTTATAGACGTGATGTGATTGTGTTGTGGACATATAGGTGAGACGTAAGTGAACATGTAAGTATGTTCTGATTGTGCTGAATCAGTGTCAGGAATATGTTGCGGACGTTTTATGAAGTTGTGGACATGATGGCGAAGTGTTGAAGGTATGCTGTGGATATGTGTGTTTGTGCTATGGATGTATTTGTGAACACGTTTATAGACGTTGTGTGACTGTGTTGTAGAAAAGTGGGTTTTGTGGACGTACTGGGGACATGATTGTGGATGTGTGTGAACATGCTGTGGACGTTTTGGGGACATATTGTGCATGTGTTTGTGACTGTGTTGTGGACATATTTGGGAAGTGTTTGGGGAAGTGTTTGTGGACGTATTCGGGGACGTGTTTGTGGATGTTTGTAAATGTATTGTAGATGTATTGTGGATGTATTGGGGACGTGTTTGTGGACGTATTCGGGGACGTGTTTGTGGACGTATTGGGGACGTGTTTGTGGATGTGTTTGCGGACGTATTGTGAACGTGTTTGTGGACGTGTTTGTGTACATGTTTGTGGACGTGTTGTGGACGTGTTGTGGACGTGTTTGTGGACGTGTTTGTGGACGTATTGGGGACATGTTTTTGGACGTGTTGTGGACGTATTGAGGATGTGTTTGTGGACGTATTGGGGACATGTTTGGGGCATGTTTGTGGACGTGTTTGTGGACGTGTTTGTGGACGTATTCAGGGTGTGTTTGTGGATGTGTTTGCGGACGTATTTGGGACGAGTTTGTGAACGTTTTGTAGATGTATTGTGGATGTATTGGGGACGTGTTTGTGGACGTATTGGGGACGTGTTTGTGGATGTGTTTGCGGACGTGTTTGTGTACATGTTTGTGGATGTGTTGTGGACGTGTTTGTGGACGTATTGGGGACATGTTTTTGGACGTGTTGTGAACGTATTGGGGATGTGTTTGTGGACATATTGGGGACGTGTTTGGGGCATGTTTGTGGATGTATTGGGGACGTGTTTGTGGACGTGTTTGCGGACGTATTGGGGACGTGTTTGTG
>NC_064429.1:34719277-34899277 GCF_023375975.1 Astyanax mexicanus
TTTTTTTATACATTTCTTTGCTTAAGTAACTTTTATTTTTTTTATGTCTTTGACAATTAGTTTAATATTTATAACCTTATTGTATTTTTTTGCACTTTTTCTATCTTCTATTTGGCATTCTTGGCGAAGAGCAAAGAAAGAATTTCATTGTACACTGAAACCTGTTTCTGTACTGTACATATGACAATAAACTCTTTGAATCTTGAATCTTGAATCTAGATAGATGTTTTGGGTTAGCATTAGGTTTTGAGGCTCGTTTAAGGTTTAATGCTAGTTGAATGTTAGGTGAGCATCTATAATGGACTATTCAAAAGTCATACCAAAGGCTCTTAGTGGCTACTTCTTTTTGGGTAGTGCACCTCTTGGTGAGAGATCGGTGACTGCTAGAATTTAGGTTTTGAGGTTAATTTAATGTTAGGCTTAAGGGTAGCATTAGCATTAACAATCATTTATTTTCAGCTAAAGGATTAGTTGCTCAGGGGGTCCTGGGGTAATGTTCCCTTTTATGGGGGGGGGGGGGGTCCTCTGTGATTTTATTCCCATCTAGAACGAACATGTATGTGTTTTTCTCAGACATTCTCTGAAATAATAAAAATTACAGGCTGAATTATCTACTGTTTTTCTCTGAACTCCTCCAGTGGTCCTCCGGTAATTTTAGTCCCGTCCAGACTCACATCTCTGAGTTTCACCTCCTCGCCTTTAATAAAATAGCTATTTGTCCACTGCTATGCACCGCAATTACTGTACACTTTGGGTGTTCATTTTCCACGGAGATCCATGTTAAAAACACAACAGCGAGTGGAAATGGAGGAGCTACTGAACACTGTAATGTATGTCACCGAGAAAGCCTCACAAAAAACTCACTGGTCACTGTTTTTTTTTTAATAGAAGAGTTTTAATACTGAGTAGAATTCCTCCTGCTAAGAAACTAATCTTAAATTTATATTTCTATATATTTTCATATTACATTAATATTTATATATATTTAGATATATATTTATCATGGGAAATGGACAAAACATGCACAAAATAAGTGCTATGTCTGATTCACTCAATCATTTTAAACTTTTAAAATCTAACCACTTTCAGACAGCCTGTAACTGTTTTAGTTGAGTTTTTCTTTTACCTTATTATTTATTTAATTATTTATTTATTTATTTATTTAATTTTATGTTTTACCTTTTAGCCCTTTTATTTTATTTATTTTATTCTTTTCATCTTTTTATTTGTTTTGTTACTGCTTTTACTTTTGACCTTTACGTTTTTATTTTATTTTATATTATTTTATTTCATTTATTTTCTTCCTTTTATGTTTTTTTATATTATTATTATTATTATTATTATTATTATTATTATTATTATTATTATTATTATTATTATTATTATTTTAGTTCCATCATTTATATTTTTATAATTGTGGTTATTTTAGTCTTTATTTTTTTGTATGTTTTATTACTATTATTATTTTTTTTCTTTGCTTAAATGTTGTTATTCTACGTATTTATCTCTTTGTTTTATTGCTCTACGTTTTAGCCCATTTGCATATCCTTTTATTTTGAATTATTTTATTTTTACTTAATTAAATCTTACATTGTTTGCTTGTTTTTATAATTAAAACTTAATTCTCAATCCCTGTAACTTTATGTAAGCTCAGCTACATTGAAAATGAGGGTTTTTTACAGAGTGAAAAAATAAAGGTTGATTGATACACCTGTGTGATCACATAGCATAACCTGTACAACTGTAATTAACATGTAATGATGCGTACTTTGCCAGTAATTACACTGTTATTACATGATTGATAATTGATGAAGACTGACTAATATCTCCATCTCTATTTTTGTGTTTTTGACCATGAAAAAATAAATGTGCATAAATGTGCTGAGCTTTGTAAGATCACCGTTATTACAGATCACGTAATTGATTGATAATTGGCTCTGGTTGTGTTTTAGAACCGGAAGCGAGTGCACCTTCGTTAGCGCCTGTGCCGCGGGAAGCGTCCACGCCGGCGTTCGCTTTCATGTGGTAGAAATCTCCCACGCCTAATTTGCAGACTTTTACACCAGCAGCTCCTCCCTGAGACTTACAACATCCATCATCGCGTCGAAACTTCACATCACAGGGCGCTCGACGCCGCGTCGCGAGTGAGTCGGCTGGCGGCGAAGAAACGCAGCGAGATTTCTCAGAACTAGCGCAATTAGCGCTAACTCGCTAACACACAGAGGACGCTCCTTCTGTGAGCTCCAAACACAACTTCACCATTTGAGACACACACACACTCACACACACTCTCAGACAGACGCTTCTAAAAACGTTTAGACGTCTAATCATCGTCAGGATCAAAGCCGGAATCTGCTGTTCGCTGGGATTCAGATTTTTTTTGTCTTTTGGTGCAGATGTTCCGTCAGGATGTTCTGAAGGCGACGGCAGGCGGCGGGATAACAGAGACGAGGCTATGGAGATATTTCCATCTCCTCTGGCTCATTATGGTCTGATAGCACACACACACTTTCACCAGAGAAAAGAGAAATGTCTAAGAGAGAAGAAAAAAGTGCGCTACGGTTAAAAGTTCATAAAACACAACTGAGATACGAAAACCCGTTAACGAACAAATCTGCCCATTAAAAAATAAAACAACACGTCCGAACATCTTCAGCATGAAGCCATCAGCATGCTCATTCACTAATACCTACTATTCCAGTGTATAGAGGTGTTTATTATGTTTATTATTGAGGTGTTTAAAGACTAATATCTCCTATTCTAGTAAATAGGAGTGTTTATTACTATTATTATTTAAGGTGTTTATAGACTAATATCATCTATTATATTCTAGTGTATAGGAGTGTTTTTTATGATTATTGAGGTGTTTATAGACTAATATCTCCTATTCTATTCTAGTGTATAGGAGTGTTTATTATAATTATTAAGGTGTTTATAGACTAATATCACGTGTTCTATTCTAGTGTATAGGAGTGTTTATTATCATTGAGGTGTTTACAAACTAATATCTCCTATTCTATTCTAGTGTATAGGAGTGTTTATTTTTATTAAAGTGTTTATAGACTAATATCATCTATTCTATTCTAGTGTATAGGAGTGTTTTTATGATTATTGAGGTGTTTATAGACTAATATCTCCTATTCTATTCTAGTGTATAGGAGTGTTTATTATAATTATTAAGGTGTTTATAGACTAATATCTCCTATTCTATTCTAGTGTATAGGAGTGTTTATTATTATTATTGAGGGTGTTTATAGACTAATATCTCCTATTCTGATTTTAGAGTACAGGAGTGTTTTTTATTGTTATTGAAGGTATTTATAGACTAATATATTCTATTCTAATCTATTCCATTTTAGTGTATAGGAGTGATTATTGTGGTGTTTTACAGTAATATGAAACACTGTAAAGCGAGGGTGTTTATAGACTAATATCTCCCATTCTAGTGTAAAGAGGTGTTTTTTTTAAAGGAATATTGAATATTCTAGCTGAAACACTGTAAAGCGAGGGTGTTTATAGGCTGATCTCCTATTTTAGTGTATAAAAGTGTTTATTGAGGTGTTTTTTTACAGTAATATAGATATTCTAGCTGAAACACTGTAAAGCGAGGGTGTTTATAGGCTGATATCTCATATTCTAGTGTATGAAAGTGTTTATTAAGGTGTTTTTTTACAGTAATATTAAATATTCTAGCTGAAACACTGTAAAGCGAGGGTGTTTATAGGCTGATATGTCCAGACTTGGCCAGACCCCAGCTCTCACACAGACCAAAAAGCCTGCTCTGGCGTTGACGCCGCGGCCTGACTGATGGAGTCAAGCTGCCAGTTACCATGTGAACCCAGTCTGTTACCCAGGAGACCGTCACAAACCGCTTCCTTGTATTTTCAAGGTCACTGATTGGAGCAGGTCCGGCTGAGAGACGGACACGTCCACTGTGAAGGCCCGGTTGGGGGGTGGGCTTTCATAAAACCCACAGAATGCCCCATTCAGGGCTATTTATCACGGCTCCGGCTGTAACTGCGGAGGGGCTGCAGTAAATTAGACCCCCTCCTCCTCTGCGTTTTAGTCTTTTCGCCTTGAGCTGCTTTAAAAGAGCCTCAGATGTGCCAGAACTCTGACCGGCGCTGAGAGTTCGGCCAGTGGGTTTGTTTAAAACAGCTGACGGGTCAAAAGCACATTTCCCAAAGAGTTAAAAACAAAAAAGTGGTGGAATTAAAGCCAACTGGACGCTTCATCTTCTGCAGGTTTCCTTCGGTGGTAAAGTAACGTTAGACAGAGGAGAGGAGGTGAATCTAGAGACTGAATTTTACTTGGTATTTTCTAGTATTAATAAGAAATAATTGGAAAGGATAAGTTATAAGATAATATAAAAATATAAAAAAATAAGATATTGGTAGCACTTTACTGCCCTTTACAGATTGCTAAAAAATGGTTAATAATATGGTAATATTATTATAGTAACAAGTTGTATTTATCTATAATTGAAATACCAATTTCCAACTTGCTACTGATTAATAAATCAAGTTGTACATAAAATTAACACTTTAATTATTGTCCATTTTGTATTCGTTACTAAATAATAAATCAGTAACAAACAAGTAAGTAATGACATGGTACTATTATGGAAACTATTATAGTATTAATTATTAATTACTAAATATTAAACAAACAAACAAATATGAACAAGTATGCAACGTCAAGAACCAACAATAGTGAGTAAGTGAGATGAAGGCGTATTTATAGTGAGCAGAACAGGTGTAGCCAATATTCTGGTGATGAGCCTCCTGGTAGTGCCGTGTGCAGTGTCATGTGATTGCATGAGGGAGTGATGTCAGTGTGTGGTGCATTCTGGGTATAGTAGTCTATAGGAGGCTGGAGAATACAGATAGAGCAAAGTGTGATAGAAGTGCCTACATTTAAGACACAAAATAAGAATCTGGAGAAATTCTTGAAACCCATTTTTTGAGAAATTAAGCCATGGAATTTTACGAAACTGAATTATTATTTCAGTTTCGGTAAACACAAATGCAAGATTGCAAATCAGAGATATGTTTTCTACAATTTCTCACATTTTTTATTATGGGAAATATGTAAAGAGCTAATAGGTGAAGAGTTCAGTAGGTGATTATTTTAGTAAGTCTGGTAGTATAAATCTCTACAGTAGCCTCCGGCTGAGTCTGTGTTTTATTGATTAGGACTATTAGAGAGTCTGATTGATCAGCAGTCGATACAATTTCAGGTTAACAATTTCAGATCAGAGCTTTTACACCCTTTTTACCCCCTTATTACCCTCTTTTTACCCCTTTTACCTTCAAACTCTTCAGAAATAAAGCCTAATTACATCAGCAATGAGAAGAACATCTCCCATACATCTCTCTCTCTTTCATTCTCTCACTCCCTTTTTCTTTCACTTACTCTCTCATTCTCTCTCACACATTTTCTCTATCTCTCTTACTCTCTCTCTTCCTTTTACGCTCTTGCTCTTTTATTCTCTCTTCTCTACCTTTTTCATTTTCTCTTATTCTCTTCCCCCCTTTCTTTCTCTCTCTTTCACATTCTCTCTCTCTCTCTCACTCTCCCTCATTCACTCATTCTCTCTTTCATTCTCTCTCTCCCTTTCTCTCCCTCTTTCATTCTCTTACACATTTTCTCTATCTCTCTTATTCTCTCATTCTCTCTTCTCTACCTTTCTCATTTTCTCTTGTTCTCTTCCCCCCTTTATTTCTCTCATTCTCTCTCTCTCTCTCTCTCACTCTCCCTCTTTCGCTCATTCTCTCTTTCATTCTCTCTCTCCCTTTCTCTTTCTCTCCCTCTTTCATTCTCTTACACATTCTCTCTATCTCTCTTATTCTCTCTCTTACATTTACGCTCTCTTACTCTTTCATTCTCTCTTCTCTACCTTTCTCATTGTCTCTTATTGTCTTCCTCCCTTTCTCTCGCTCTCTTTCACATTTTCTCTATCTCTCATTCTCTCTCTCTCTCTCACTCTCCCTCATTCTCTCTCTCCCTTTCTCTTTCTCTCCCTCTTTCATTCTCTTACACATTTTCTCTATCTCTATTATTCTCTCTCTTACATTTACGCTCTCTTACTCTCTCATTCTCTCTTACCTCTCTCTCTACCTATTTCATTTTCTCTTATTCTCTTCCACCTTTCTCTCTCTCTCTCTCTTCATTAAATTCATTTTTTTTCTATTAAAATTGCCTTTTTTTAGCTTGACTGTTTTAAAAAACAATGTTGCCAAAACACACAAATGTCAAAAACGAACAAGAAAACAAAAACATCAATTAATAAAAAAGAAACAATTACAATAATGACAATGATAACACTAGTAATAACAATACTACTACTACTACTAATAATAATAATAGGAATAGTAATAACAACAGTAATAATAACAATAGTAATAATAATTACAGTAATTATAATAATCAAGTATAATAATGTTAACAGTTGTTCATTCTCTTTCTCTCTCTCTCTCTCTCCCTCTTTCTCTCTCTCTCTCTCCCTCTCTCCTGCTCACCCTGCCCCTCCTCTCTCTCTCTCTCTCTCTCCCTCTCTCCTGCTCACCCTGCCCCTCCTCTCTCTCTCTCTCTCCCTCTCTCCTGCTCACCCTGCCCCTCCTCTCTCTCTCTCTCTCTCTCTCTCTCTCTCAGGCTGATAGATTTAGACTCTGTGCTTCTCAGTCTAGTGGAGTGTAAAATTGAGCGCTGGTGGGGCAGACGGAGGAATGAAACCTGGCAGGTCTGGAGTGTTAACCTTGAGAGAGAGAGAGAGAGAGAGAGAGAGAGAGAGAAACAGAGAGAGAGAGAGAGAGAGAGAAACAGAGAGATAGAGAGAGAGAGAGACAGAGAGAGAGAGAGAGAGAGAGAAACAGAGAGAGAGAGAGAGAGAAACGCTGCTGTTCTGCAGAGCTGAGGCTCAACCGTGGCTCAATTTCTGTCCTGTTCCTGTTCAAACATTACAGAACATTGTAGGAGATAATAAAGAGATACTGGTGCAGCTTTATCTCTCCCCCCAGTTTAGTCATTTCCAGTTCTCCCAGTATCATGAACCCCCCCCACCCCCACCCCCCCATCAGATGATGCACCAGTGCTTCCCTTCATACGAGATGTACTTCTGTTAATGCATCACCCCTGCAGCTCTACACGCTTGCAGGAGAACACTAACTAACTAACTAACTAACTAACTAACTAACTGCTAACTAAATCTGTGTTGCATGATGTTTTGCATATACAGATAGATAGATAGATAGATAGATAGATAGATAGATAGATAGATAGATAGATAGATAGATAGATACTTTATTGATCCCCGGGGGGAAATTCTTGAAAATTTGAATTTTGAAATTTGAATTTGAAACTTTGTTCTTGTTTTATTTATTTATTTTCTTTTTTTTATTATTTTATTTTACTTTTACTTTGCTTGTTTCATAGATTTATCTAAAACTATTTTTATTGAAACTTTTTAAATATTTGAATTTGTCTTATTCGTTCTAGTATTTAGTTTTTATCCTATAATTTGATATGTACAGCACTTTGTTGTGGCTGTTGTTGTTTTTAAAGTGCTCTATAAATAAAGTTGAGTTGAAAGTTGAGTTGTTGAGTTGAGTCTGTGAGCTGAAGAATGAAGTGTAGAGACTCCAGATTTCTCCTGGATGCTCCTCAGTCAGCATGTGTATATTTATTATGTTCAGTTCCGTCAGCAGCTCACCTGATTTACCACATTTACCAATAATTTACCACCAAACCAGGTGTTGATTAATATGATGAGAACTAGAAATAAAAACTCTATTAAACTCAGATTAAGAGGAGGAGAGATTAGGAGATGCTGTTTTAGGGAAAACTTTTGCAATTGTTTTGTAAAATTGCTGTTTGTATTTATGGCAACACTTTACATCAAGTGTTGACTTACTAACATGAATTAATGCATTAGTTACCATGAATAAGACATGAGGAAATACATTAACAATGCTTAGATAGTGTTAATTACACACAGAACCACAGCATTAATTAATGTTACTTTCACATTAACTAACATTAGAAGTAAAGCATTTGTTATGAACAAATGAACAATAAATAAATCATAAACTTCATTAATAATGTTAACTAATGTTCAGTAAAGAAGAAACAACTGCTATTCTTGTTGTGCATACAGTCATTGTTAAATATGTATTAGTTAAATATTAGTTATAAATATATTTGGCTGTGAAACTGGCAGTGGTAGCCAGTTAATTATTTTATTATTATTAATTTTTAATGTCAGTTAACTAATATAATATTATATATTTACATTTTTACTTCTATTGGAAATACAGTACATCTCAACATGATGTCACGTCTGGTGCTGTAGGCACTTCCTGTCCTTCCACACTGGTCTCCAACGGAGGTTGTCAGCCTAACAACTACAATACCCAGAATGCACCACCCGCTGACAACACACACACTGCTGATCACGTGACACCTCACCTGCCCCGGCCAGGAAGCCCTGAGTATTAGCACCAGTATAAAAGTACAGCTCAGACGCTCATCTGCGCCGCGTATTGCCTAGGTTTCGTCCGACATTACAAAGCGTTATTTCTGTGATTATTTTCTGTGTATGACCTTGCCTTTTGTTTTTGACTACCGATTTTTGCCTTTGCCTTCGTTGTGGATTTTTTCGTGTATTACCCTGGACTGTTTATCGTTTATGTTTTTCGGATCACCTTTGATACTGCCTGCCTCGTATATGACCATTGGACTGTTTATCGTTTCTGTTTTTGGATTGCCTCTGATACTGCTTACTTCGTGTATGACCACTGGACTGCCTCACTATCCTGTTAAGCTCTCCGCTCCCAGGTATACCTTTACTGGTGTTTTGTTTCTACTGCTAATCTCATTCTCTGTACCCTGTGGGTTTTTAATAAAATCCTTGACTGGTTCCGCGAGTGTCTGTATTCTGTACCCCACCATGACACATGAATTAGAATTATTTCACTTTTGAATTCCAAAAAACACTCACACACACACATATATGTGTACGTATATATATATATATATATATATATATATATATATATATATATATATATATATATATATATGATGTATATATATATATATGATGAAATGAAGCATAAACTCCATCCAGACTAATATTTACTTAATAAATATATAATGCTAACTATATGCATAACTACAACAAGCAAATGATAAGAAGATTAACCAACACATTTGTTACTTGTTTACTCAAAAACGTATACGATAATAAAGTATATGATTAATTTCTCATCTTAACAAATGATTCACTTGTGAAAGTAACATTAATTAATGCTGTTTCTTTACTGAAATTCCCACAGGTGCCTAAAACTTTTGCACAGTACTGTATATCCCATACAGCTAAAGAACGGAGGGGATAAGTGGGTGGAGTTTCTTGCATTAAATATGTTTAATGTTCACAAGGACAATTCTAACCAGAAGCCGCCAGTCACCATCATTACCACTTATCCAGTTCGCTAAGTTGTCCATTGTGCACCCAATGTATTATTACCAGGCCTCGCTCCATATCCAGTAATTCACATTGCCTTGCCATGAGCACACAGGCCAGTGTTCATTCAACCAAACTCACAAGATAGAACCTCACAGAATCCAAACATAGATGTGCCCCTTGAGGTAACACTTTTCATGATCAATTTATCAACTAATACTGCAGTCCCATGACTTTTGGAACATCTCCGTGTTTTGAGATATTAGGTCATATATTAAATTATAGGTCAAAAGTTAAATAAAAGGTATTAAAAAGAGCTTATTCTGCTTATTCTACTGCCGCTACTGTCTTGAGAAGACTTTCAACTGGTGCAACTTAAAGTAACTCAATACACTCAAATAGTACAGAGAAGTTCAGCTCTGAAAAAAAAATCACTTCAGTTTCTGAATCAGTTTCTCTGATTTTGCTATTTATAGGGTTATTTGAGTAAAATGAACATTTTTACCCTAGTTTTATTCTATAAAATACAAACAAATTTTTTCCCCAAACTCCTAATAAAAATATTGTCATTTAGAGCATTTATTTACAGAAAATGAGAAATGGCGAAAATTACAACGACAAAAAAAAGATGCAGAGCTTTCAGACCTCAAATAATGCAAAGAAAACAAGTTCATATTCATAAAGTTTTAAGAGTTCAGAAATCAACATTTGATGGAATAACCCTGGTTTTTAATAACAGTTTTTTTTTCATGCATCTTGGCATCATGTTCTTTTCCTCCACCAGTCTTACACACTGCTTTTGGATAACTTTATGCTGCTTTACTCCTGGTGCAAAAATTCAAGCAGTTCAGTTTGGTTTGATGGCTTGTGATCATCCATCCTTCACTTTGATATCTTTGGATTTGGTCAAATCAAAGAAACTCATCATAATTAAGCGCTCTCTTGTATAACAGGGCTCACGATACTGATATTTACGATACTGTGATTCTGCGATACTCAATATATCACAAGACAATTCTCCAATACTGCAATACTTTCACAGCATCTCTGCTACTCAAAAGAAATAATTAAATATTAGGAAATCTGTACTTTAAATTCCAGTGTCAGTTTCACATAATTTTACAACCAATATTTTATTAATTTTCATTAGATTATAGCGCCACCATGTGGAGTAATGAAGCAATAACTTTAGTAAGTCTAACTGGAGTGAGTCTTTGAGATTTTAGAGCACCTATTTTTCAAAAAAAATATGCATATTTGATGCCACATTTTGAAGCAAATTTAACGATATATCACATGATCAATATATTGTCCCACCCCTATCAAACAGTGCCCATGCTAACTCCTGTCCACAACTGCAAAATGAAAATGCAAATGCATTTCATTTATCGTCTGCTAGTTGCTGACCCTAGTGAGAGGGGTCGTAGAGTTTGATTGGTGCAGTAGAGGGGTGGGTGGGGCAGTGGTGTTGGTAGGGGGCGGAGTTTGTGTTTACACTAGTGTTGATTAGGGGCTTACGGATGGATGTTCAGAGCAGAGAGGTGAAGGACGGACGGAGGACGCTGGGACGGCTGCTGATGGACAGAAACAGACAGGTGGACACACGGACAGACAGAAAAATAGAAATACGGCAGGAAGAGAAGGAGTGGGCGAGCGAGAGAGCGAGAGAGCTGCGAGGCGGGCGAGGGAGAAGTGAAGATTTGTCAGCTCTAATGAAGAAGAGCATTTCCCCTCCCTGCAGTGTCAGAGAGAGCAGCAGAGCTGTCAGCCAAACACAACCACAAACAACCTCTCTCGCGCTCTCGCGCTCTCTCGCTCTCACGCTCTCTCGCTCTCTCTCTCTGTAGCTTTCACATATGTCTCCCTACACTACCCTATAACCTTATACAAGCCTATTCTAGTATATATACTCCCTATACTACATTATAGTACATTTAAATACCCTATACTAATCTATAATTTAGTATAGTACCCTATACTAGCATACTACTTCCACTTTTTACACTCCCTATATAACCCTATACTAGCATATACCCAATATGCTTCATTACAATACCCTACACTATTCTATACTATTTTACTACCCTATACTAATCTATAATATCTATACTACCATATAGTAGCATACACCCCTATACTACATTATAGTACCTTTAAGTACCCAATATTTATCTATAATATGTATACTACCCTATTGAAGCATATACCCCTATACTACATTATAGTACCTTTGAGTACTCTATACTTATCTATAATCTAGTATGCTACACTATACTAGCATACTACTTACACTTTTTACACTCCCTATATAACCTTATACTAGCATATACCCCTATACTACAATATAATACCCAACACTACCCTACCCTATATATATATTTATCTATAATATGAATACTAGCCTATTGAAGCATATACCCCTATACTACATTATAGTACCTTTGAGTACTCTATACTTATCTATAATCTAGTATGCTACACTATACTAGCATACTACTTACACTCCCTATATAACCCTATACTAGCATATACCCCATACTACAATATAATACCCAACACTACCCTACACTAATCTATAATACCTATACTACCCTATGCTAGCATAAACCCCCTATACTACATTACAATACCCTACACCACCCTATACTATTTTATTCCCCTGTACTAATCTATAATCTTTTACTACCCTTTACTATCATATACTCCCTATACTACATTATAATACCCTACACTACCCTATACTATTTTATTCCCCTATACTAATCTATAATATAGTATACTACCCTATACTATCATATACCCCTATACTACATTATAATACCCTCCACTGCCCTACACTATTTTACTACCCTATACTAATCTATAATATCTATACTATTCTATACTAGCATATACCCATTATGCTTCATTACAATACCCTACAATACACTATACTGTTTTAGTCCCCTATGCTAATCTATAATATCTATACTATTCTATACTAGCACATACCCTCTATGCTTCATTATAATACTCTACACCACCCTATACTATTTAACTACCCTATACTAATCTATAATATCTATACTAGCATATACCCACTATGCTTAATTACAATACCCTACACTACACTATACTATTTTAGTCCCCTATGCTAATCTATAATATCTATACTATCCTATACTAACATATACCTCTATGCTAATATTACAATACCCTACACTATTCTATACTATTTTAGTCCCCTATGCTAATCTATAATATCTATACTATCCTATACTAACATATACCTCTATGCTAATATTACAATACCCTACACTATTCTATACTATTGTACTCCCCTATACTAATCTATAATATATATATATATATATACTACCATATAGTAACATATACCCCTATACTGCATAATAGTACCTTTAAGTACCCAATATTTATCTATATGTATACTACCCTATTGAAGCATATACCCCTATACTACATTATAGTACCTTTGAGTACTCTATACTTATCTATAATCTAGTATGCTACACTATACTAGCATACTACTTACACTTTTTACACTCCCTATGTAACCCTATAATAGCATATAACCCCTATACTACATTATAATACCCAACACTACCCTATACTAATCTATAATACCATACTACCCTATGCTAGCATATACCCCCTATACTACATTACAATACCCTACACCACACTATACTATTTTATTCCCCTATACTAATGTATAATCTTTCACTACCCTTTACTATCATATACTCCCTATACTACATTACAATACCCTACACCACACTATACTATTTTACTCCTCTTTACTAATGTATAATATTTATACTTCCCTCTATTAATATATAATCGTCATACTACCCCATACTGTCATATACCCCCTTTAGTACAATATCATAAACTATTTTACTACCCTATACCAATCTATAATCGTCATACTACCCTATACTAGCATATATTTTCTATACTAATCTATATTCTTTATACTATCCTATACTATCATATAATACGCTCTACTTATACTAGACATACTACCGTATGATGCCTATACTTCCAATACTACCATGCATTCCCTCTACCAAAAATAGTACAGGGCATTATAGAGCAGTGCATTAGAGTGCATGGTATTATAGAGAGTTTAGGGGAAATATGGTCTATGGGGCAGAATAGGGTAGTATATAGAGAATATAGGGCAGTATAAGGGGTAGTTATACTGTAGTATAGTGAGTATAGGGTTTCACACTGGATGTATGGAGGTTTGATGGTGAAAGTTTAGGGAAAATAGGGAGTATAGGGCAGAATAAGGAAGTATATAGGAGTATGTTGTAGTATAGAGTATATAGGGCAGTATAAGGGGTAGTTATACTGGAGTATAGTGAGTATAGGGTTTCACACTGGATGTATGGATGTTTGAAGGTGACTGTTTAGCTACAGGGCTTTTTCAGAGCTCCGCTGGTGAAGAAGGACACAGAGAAGAACAACATAAAGGAGATATTAGCCCTGTAAACAACCTGCCGCTCACCTCTGACCCCGTCTTTAACCCCTCACTCTGCTCAATCTGCAGTTCTGTGGAGCGTGTGACCCGGTCAGAGCGTTCTGCTGGAGGAGGACCTGCGGTCTGTCCTCCTCGGCAGCCGAGCAGCAGCTCTAATGCAGCGTTAAAACCGCCGCAGTGGAATCTTCTCCAACGAAGATTAGTCAGGTTAAAAATCAGCGCCGCCGCCGCCGCCACAGCGCTGGGATCCGCGGCCCCCTCTGGGCTCGCCGCTATCATCTACGGCAAAATGACTTCAGTAATGAAGAAGTCAGGCCATAAATCCTCCACACCCCCCCCCGTGCACCCCCCACCGCAACCCCCCCTAACCTCGCTCAACAGCTAGTAAAAATTCCCTCTAAAAAATTCATAGCGCAATTCCACTCAAATCCCTCCCAGCGAGCGCAATTACCCAACTTTCATCTCCATTGATTTATGTGGAGGGTCCGATGTGGGCGGGGGGATCAGGAGCGGGGGGAGCGGTGGGGGGCGGGGGGCCGTAAATCACTGTTTTTAAACAGGAATAATCGGGTTCTAACAGCAGAACAGGGAGGATCTGCTGCTCCATACAAACGAAGACCAAACAGAGAGAACGAGTGAAGAAAAGAATGAATGAATAAATGAATGAAGTTGAAAGAATGAATCAATTAATTGATGAATGAATGAACTGATATCTCTGAGTATAGGATAGTACAGGCAGTATAGTGTAGTGCAGAATAACATATGTTAGTTTAGAGATTTAAGGTAATATATAAAGTATTAGGTGGTACAGAGAGTATAGGGAAGTTTAGTATAGTATATGTTACTGTAGATAGTTTAGAGTAGTACAGTGAGTATATAGTAGTATAGAGAGTATAGGATAGTATAGTGTAGCAAAGGTAGTATAGAGAGTATAGGGTAGTATAGCGTAGCAAAGGTAGTATAGAGAGTATAGGGTAGTATAGTGTAACAAGGGTAGTATAGAGAGTATAGGGTAGTATAGTGTAGCAAAGGTAGTATAGAGAGTATAGGGTAGTATAGTGTAGTATAGTGTAGCAAAGGTAGTATAGAGAGTATAGGGTAGTATAGTGTAACAAGGGTAGTATAGAGAGTATAGGGTAGTATAGTGTAGCAAAGGTAGTATAGAGAGTATAGGGTAGTATAGGGTAGTATAGTGTAGCAAAGGTAGTATAGAGAGTATAGGGTAGTATAGTGTAGCAAAGGTAGTATAGAGAGTATAGGGTAGTATAGTGTAGTATAGTGTAGCAAAGGTAGTATAGAGAGTATAGGGTAGTATAGTGTAGCAAAGGTAGTATAGAGAGTATAGGGTAGTATAGTGTAGTATAGTGTAGCAAAGGTAGTATAGAGAGTATAGGATAGTATAGTGTAGCAAAGGTAGTATAGAGAGTGTAGGGTAGTATAGGGTAGTATAGTGTAGCAAAGGTAGTATAGAGAGTATAGGGTAGTATAGTGTAGCAAAGGTAGTATAGAGAGTATAGGGTAGTATAGTGTAGCAAAGGTAGTATAGAGAGTATAGGGTAGTATAGTGTAGTATAGTGTAGCAAAGGTAGTATAGAGAGTGTAGGGTAGTATAGGGTAGTATAGTATAGCAAAGGTAGTATATGTTAAGGTAGGTTGCTTAGGGTAGTACAAGGAGTATAGAGTAGTATAGAGTAATATAGGGTGGTATAGTGTAATACAGGATAGAGAAGTATGGGGAGTATAAGGTACTACAGAACATATAGGAAAATTATAGTGAGTATTAGGTAGTACAGGGAGTATAGAATAGTATAGAGAGTATAGGCTAGTATAGGCTAGTGTAGTGTAGCACAGGTAGCATATGTTAAGGTAGGTTGCTTAGTAGAGGTGTGCCAAAAAATCGATTCACATAAGAATCTTGATTCTCATTTACTACGATTCAGAATCGATTTAAAATGTCCCAAAATCGATTCTGAGGGGCGGGTTTTAGACTGATTTTGGGCTGGGTATTTTTGTTGGACCTGGCAACCCTGGGGATAGGGCTTGTCCCTTCAAACGGAGATCTTCCAGACACACACAGAGCGTAGGTGTTTGAGAATCACCGGTAAGATGGCAGAACAAGCACTATATTACCTTAGATTAACGTGTAGTTTCAATGTTTTATGGCAGAATGCTTCATAACAAGCATAAAAAAGATCGCTAGTAGTTAGTTTCAGTAACTGTTAGCTAGCTAACTAGCTAACTTTCCAGTTCCACCTTAAATAACGCTACAGGTGGCAGCGGGCTGCAGCATTTAAGGCGGAACGGAAAAATACAATAAGCTAATCAGAGCTAATTTCAGCTCCCCATCACAGAGGAATTAAGGAATGGACAATATGAATTAATTTCTCCACCTCCTGCCCCCTTTCTGAAGAAATACAACGACCTTAAAATTAACTAGTTAATCAGCAGCTGCTCCTGAACTTTAGCGCTCCACTGCTATCATCACATCAGCCCAGCAGCGTCACCTACACACCACCGCTAGTAGCCTGGTAATAAAGCAGTGTTATTTATTATTTATTTATTGTTCATTAACGTCATTGTGATATCCCAGTGATTTCTCTGTCACTGAGGACCCACATTCCTGCACATTTTATTGTTTTTGTAACACATTACTTGCTCCAGGACCAGTGTATATTATGGAGGGGTTTTTTTCAATAAGATTCATAAGCCAGAAGCAGAAATTTTTATAATTCAAATCGTTTTGAATCAAAAATCGATTTTGAATCGAATCGTGGCCCCCAAAATCGGAATCGAATCGAATCGTGAGATAGTAAACGATTCCCACCCCTATTGCTTAGGGTAGTACAGGAAGTATAGAGTAGTATAGAGAGTACAGGGTAGTATATGGTAGTATAGTGTAGTACATGATAGTTAGTGTAGAGAGTTTAGGGTAGTACAAAGAGTGTAGAGAAGTATGGGGAGTATAAGGTACTAAAGAACATATAGGAAAAATATAGGGAATATTAGGTAGTACAGGGAGTATAGAATAGTAGAGAGAGTATAGGGTAGTATTTGGTCGTATAGTGTAGCAAAGGTAGTATAGGTTAAGGTAGGTTGCTTAGGGTAGTATAGAATATCTATAGTATAGGGTAGAATAGTATAGAGAGTATAGGGTAGTGCAGGGTATTGTAGTGTAGTACAGAAAGTATAGAGTAGTATAGAGAGTATGGGGTAGTACAAGGAGTATAGTGCAGGACAGTGAGTATAGGGTAGTACAGTGAATGAGAGGGAAAAAGAGTGGTTAATGAACAAATTAAATTTGCAGATGAAATTAATGGATTAATGAATAGAGAGAATAGTGAGTGAATACATTAAAGACAAAGAATGTAATTAGTAATTAATATACTAATTAATCACTTAAATACATAAATAGATATATGTAGAGATGAATAAATGACAACTTGAAACAAATGAATTGATGAATACCTGAAACATATGAATAAATGAATTAATGAATGAATGAATTAATTAATTAATCGATTAAAAGACTGTCTACAGTAAATATGATACATTTTTGACACGGACAGATAAATACATTGAATGAATGACTGAATACATAACATGAATGGAGGGATGGATGGACTACTAAGTAAACAGCTGAACCAAACGTGCAAACAAACAAGCGAATAAATGAATGAATGTGGGAATAAATGTGTCTAAATGAAAACACAGAATACTGATCTGTACTGGAGAAAGCAAGAAAAAGAGAGAGAACGAGAGAAAGCGAGGGAAGAGGGTGAGTAAGCGTGAGAGTGAGAGAGAGAGAGAGAGGGAGGGAGGGCAGGGGGATATTCCACTTGATTAATAACGCTAATCAAATTATGCAGTGTTCCTCAGTGCCCTGAGATTCAGGGTCATAATGGCTCATAATGGCTCGCTTCATAGAGCAGCGGCGCAGAGACTGCAGAGCTTTAATGAAGACACTAAAACACCATTCCAGCATCTTCTGATCCGACAGAGCTGCAGCTGCAGCACCTCTACCAAACACCAGCGCCGACATCACGCTAACAAACACTGCAGCGACACATTATAACACCTTATAACACATTATAACACCTTTACTGAGGAGTTTATACACTAATATCTCCTATTCTAGTGTATAGGAGTGTTTATTATTATTATTGAGGTGTTTATAGACTCACATATCTCATATTCTAGTGTATAGGAGTGTTTATGATTAATATTAAGTGTGTTTATAGACTTATATCTCCTATTCTAGTGTATAATATCATTATTATTAAGGGTGTTTATAGACTAGTATCTCCTATTCTAGTGTATAGGGGTGTTTATTACTATTATTAATTACTAATATTATTGAGGTGTTTATAGACTAATATCTCCTATTCTAGTGTATAGGAGTGTTTATTATTTTTGTTGAAGAAGTTCATAGACTAATACCTCCTAATCTAGTGTATAGATAGAAGTGTTTATGATTATTACTGAGGTGTTTATAGACTAATATCTTTTATTTTAGTGTACAGGAGTGTTTATTATGATCATTGAGGTGTTTATAGACTAATATCTTCTATTCTAGTGTATCTAAGTGTTTATTATTTTTGTTGAAGAAGTTAATAGACTAATACCTCCTAATCTAGTGTATAGATAGAAGTGTTTATGATTATTATTGAGGGTGTTTATAAATTAATATCTCCCATTCTAGTATATGGGAGTGTTTATTATTATTGAGGTGTTTATAGACTAATATCTCCTATTTTATTCTAGTGTATAGAAGTGTTTGTTATTATTATTATTAAAAGTGTTTATAGACTAATATCTCTTATTCTACTCTAGTGTATTGGAGTGTTTTTCTTATTATTGAGGTGTTTAGAGCTCTATCGTTCATTCTACTGTTTTAAAGTATTTATTAAGGTTGTTTATAGTGTAATATTGATTATATTACGCAAAAGCTTGAGCTACAGTGCTAAATTCTCCCTGAATATATTGCATTTGTAGATTTTAACTCTTCACTAAAGCCTGAAAGTTTGAGAACGGGAAAGTAAACCTACCAAACAAACAAACAAACAAACATGAAAGATGATTGAAATTAGCGAAGAAGGACTAAAGTCCTCCATTAGAAGTGTCGCTCGTCACGTTTCATTTAGCCCCAAATATTTCCTCCTCGTGAAAAGAAATCCATCACAGAGTCAGGCACATTTACAGAACACAAAACGCATTACCAAAGAAACACTTTCCGCCGCGTTCCTCAAAAGAGTGCATCTGGGTGAAGTGGAATTTAATTTGATTAAACTTCCTGGTGTAATTGGCTCCGTTTCCTGCCTAGCGAAAACACAGTTGGCTGTCGCACTGAGAACTCAATCAAGCCGCATTACATTTCTATCTGATAAAAATGTAATTGATTCGAAAGCAGACAGGATGTATAAGTACATGAGCGCGGGGACCCAGCGGGGAGCAGCCGGCGGGCCTACGGGGAACTCATTAACTCACTCTCCGAATCGCTCAACATTAACGAGCCGACGCCGAGCGACAGCGGATCTGCTACCCCAACTTCTGAAGTGTTTACTCGCGTACACTAAAGACAACGACGGCAACAACAACAACAATCCAGCACACAACCACAGCATCCCTCAGACAGACAGACAGACAGACAGAAATATCCAAGTCCAGCATGTGAAAGACGAGGCCGGACCAAAGTCTACGACTATAAATATAAAGAACTACGACTTTCCAAGGCCGAATCCCTACAGCTATAACCTGACCCAGCTAGCCAATAGGAATATAATAATAATAATAATACTTTATTTTTATATAGCGCTTTTCTAAAACCCAAAGACGCTTACAGTCATCATTTGTGAAAACAAATAGAAACATTACACAACAAGTGGTGACAGACAATCAACATAGTACGAGAACAGACAGCAGGGATAAGTGGTATAGTACATTAAACAGAGGGAAGGCCGTAGGCAAGAGAAAAGAGGTGAGTCTTGAGTGTAGATTTGAACAAGGAAAGAGAGGAGGATTGTTTGACCACAGATGGGAGAGAATTCCATAGTTGAGGAGCAAGTCTGGAAAAAGCCCGATCACCAAAGCCACGGAGTTTAGAGGCTGGGACTTTAAGAAGTCCAGCAGTAGCAGACCTAAGGGATCGAGATGGTCTGTAAGGAAGAAGAAGGAGGTGCAAGATTATTTAATGCCTTATAGGTAAGTAAGAGAATCTTGAATTGAATCCTGTATTTAACAGGGAGCCAGTGAAGATTTTGGAGAACAGGTGTAATGTGTTCATGGGTGCGAGTGTGAGTGAGTAAACGGGCAGCTGCGTTTTGTACCATCTGGAGTTTATGGATAGAGGAAGAACTAATGCCAGCAAGCAAGGAGTTACAGTAATCTAGTCTGCTGGAAATAAAAGCATGAAGGAGTATTTCAGCAGTGGACTGAGTAAGGGATCGTCGAATTTTAGCTATTCTGCGCAGATGAAAGAATGCAGTTTTCACCACAGAGTTGATGTGAGCTGTAAAAGAGAGAGTGGAATCTAGAAGAACGCCCAAATTTCGGACTTGGGTAGAGGGAGAGATTACTGTACCGCCAAAGTTGAGAGAGAGAGTAGGAGTTTGATTGAGGACTGCTTTAGTGCTGATTAGGATGAGCTCGGTCTTATTACTGTTTAGCATGAGAAAATTGTCCTTCATCCAGTTCTGGATCGCAGAGAGACAGCTTTCTAAATGAGTAGTGGGTGGGTTATTGATAGAACTAGTGCTAAGATAAATTTGGGTGTCGTCCGCATAACAGTGGAAGTCTAGGTTAAAGTGACGCAACAGAGGCCCAAGAGGAAGGATATAGATGATGAACAGGAGAGGTCCAAGGACTGATCCTTGTGGTACTCCGTGTTTAATCACAGAGGTATGGGAGGAATAGCCAGCCAATGAAATAAATTGTTTTCTGTCAGTTAGGTAAGATGAGAACCAGTCCAGGGCAGTGCCAACGATGCCAAGTTCACAGAGTCGAGATAGAAGGATAGAGTGGTTAATTGTGTCAAATGCAGCACTTAAATCTAGTAGCAAAAGAATGTTTAGAGCACCAGCATCAGCAGCTACCAGTAAATCGTTAATAACCTTGACCAATGCCGTTTCAGTACTGTGGAAGGGTCGGAAACCAGATTGAAAGGGTTCAAATAGGTTTTGTGATTCAAGATAATGTTGCAATTGGCAGGCCACAGTTCTTTCAAGGACTTTAGACAGGAAGGGGAGATTGGAAATAGGGCGATAGTTGTTGAGGTCAGAAGGGTCGAGACCAGGTTTCTTTAGTATAGGAGTGACTGCAGCCGTTTTGTAAACAGATGGAACCTGACCAAGGAGAAGTGATTGATTGATGAGAACAGTGAGGTGGGGGAGCAAGGCAGGTACGCAGGCTTTAGTTAAGTTGGTGGGGAGTGGATCTAGAGCACAGGTTGTGGTCTTAGAAGACATTACAATATTAGCGATAAAGGAAGAGTCAATACTGTTAAAGGCAGCAAGAGAGGCGGAAGAAATGTTAAAATGAGAGAGGTTGGTAGTATGAGAGGAGTGAGAGGGGGGTCCAGAAGAAGCAGAGATCAGGGATCTATGAATATTTGCTATTTTGGAGTCGAAGAAGTGTAGGAAAGTGTTACAAAGGGCTGGAGAGGGTACAAGAGTGCTGTCTGGACTTTTAAATAGCTTATCAACTGTTGAGAAGAGGTGCCGAGAGTTTGTTCTATGCTGACTGTTAATGAGGTCAGAAAAGTAGGTTGTCTTAGCAGCACTAACAGCATCTCTATATGCAGACAGATGTTGCTTATATGCATTCGCGTGAACAGTAAGTTTTGTTTTTTTTGAAGAGACGTTCTAGCTGACGACCAACCTGTTTCATGCTACGTAGATCTGCAGTATACCAGGGGGAGTAGGTAGGAAAGGTCACCATTTTTGTTTTCAGGGGGGCTAGTATATTCAGGGATTCATTAAGGGCAGAATTTAGCAGCAGTGCATGTGATTCAGGAGAGGATGGGGCAGAGGTAACAGGAAAGATGGAAGAAATAGATTGATTAAGAAAAGAAGGATCAATAGACTGAGTCTTACGGAAAGAGATACATTTTTTGGTGGAGCGGCGGGGGAAGATCAGAGGGACAGTAAACAGGATAAGTTTATGATCAGAGAGTGGAAACAATAGAGAGTGAGGGTTGAGAACAGGCAGCGAGGAGGTACAGACTAAGTCAAGGGTCCGACCTTTGTCATGTGTGGGAAAGTGTACATGTTGTGTAAAAGAGAAGCACTCGAGGACAGACAGAAAATCAGAGGCAGCTTTGCAGTCATGGGTTGAAACATGGATATTAAAGTCACCGACCAGCAACAAGCGGGCAGAAATTGTGCCAGCAAGAGTGAGCAGTTCAGACAGCTCGGGCAGGAATAATGGATTAGGTTTGGGTGGACGATAGACTAGTATTGCAGTGACAGAGCCAGGTAATTTAATAGTGAGACATTCAAAGGAATTAGCAGATGTAATGCTTACTTCAGTAACAGTGATCTTGTTGTTAAAAATAACCGCAAGACCACCGCCTCTACCAGAGGAACGAGGTTTACAGATGTACTTATAATTAGGGGGGGTAGCCTGATTCAGAGAATAATAATCACCAGTTTGCTGCCAGGTTTCGGTTATAAAAAGTATATCGATAGAGTTGTCTAATATAGACTCCTGGAGCACAAGTGCTTTGTTAGAAAGGGAGCGAACATTAAGCAGCGCAACAGCAGTACCATTGTTAGCAGAAGGTAAAGTGCTTAAGTTAAATGGGTTAGCAGCACAAGACACAGCTTGTTGTACTGGGCGAGAGGTAGTCCAGAATGAGCAAATGTTAGTCCCAGCAGAATAGTGGAGAGTTCTGTTACGATGCCGTCTCGAGCCCCGATGGACATATCGACGGTGAGGTAGTATGCCAGCTTTACAGGCAGTCACAGAAACAGCTTTTGATAAGCGGTAGGAGTTATTAAATTTACGTAAATCAGTGGGAGAATAGGAAAAGGACTGCAGACTATAGCAAGTCTCAGTGAAACATTGAGTGAAAAGAGGGCCAGGGAGAGCTGGAGCCCAAGATAGCAGAGCCCACATAAATAAAGGCAGCATTGCTGGGTATGTAGTGAACGGTCACTTACTGACTGGGCGTGTAGAACCGAGAGACCGGGGTAAGAACAGCCGCGCTCAGTAGCTTCACTGAGCCGACGTAAATAGCCGAGAGTCCGGGGTGAAACAGTCACGCTCAGCCGCTCACTGGGCCGGCGAGTAGATCCAAGAGTCCGGGGTGAAAACAGCCGCACTCAGTCGCTCACTGGGCCGGCGTGTAGATCCGAGAGTCCGGGGTGAAAACAGCCGCGCTCAGTCGCTCACTGGGCCGGCGTGTAGATCCGAGAGTCCGGGGTGAAACAGCCGCGCTCAGTCGCTCACTGGGCCGGCGTGTAGAGCCGAGAGTCCGGGGTGAAACAGCCGCGCTCAGTCGCTCACTGGGCCGGCGAGTAGATCCGAGAGTCCGGGGTGAAACAGTCGCGCTCAGCCGCTCACTGGGCCGGCGAGTAGATCCGAGAGTCCGGGGTGAAACAGTCGCGCTCAGCCGCTCACTGGGCCGGCGAGTAGATCCGAGAGTCCGGGGTGAAACAGTCGCGCTCAGCCGCTCACTGGGCCGGCGAGTAGATCCGAGAGTCCGGGGTGAAACAGTCGCGCTCAGCCGCTCACTGGGCCGGCGAGTAGATCCGAGAGTCCGGGGTGAAACAGCCGCGCTCAGTCGCTCACTGGGCCGGCGTGTAGAGCCGAGAGTTCGGGGTGAAAGAGCCGCGCTCAGTCGCTCACTGGGCCGGCGAGTAGATCCGAGAGTCCGGGGTGAAACAGCCGCGCTCAGTCGCTCACTGGGCCGGCGTGTAGAGCCGAGAGTTCGGGGTGAAACAGCCGCGCTCAGTCGCTCACTGGGCCGGCGTGTAGAGCCGAGAGTTCGGGGTGAAACAGCCGCGCTCAGTCGCTCACTGGGCCGGCGTGTAGAGCCGAGAGTCCGGGGTGAAACAGCCGCGCTCAGTCGCTCACTGGGCCGGCGTGTAGAGCCGAGAGTCCGGGGTGAAACAGCTGCGCACAGCCGCTCACTAGAGCCGAGAGTTCAGGGTGAAGAGAGAGGGGGAAAAAAAAAAAAAAAAAAAAAACAAAAAAACAGGCAAAGACAAGAGACGCGGGGAGAAGCGGCAGTCAAACAGAGGGACGCCAGCGTGCTCTCGCCCGTAAAGGCTGACGTCAGACGTGACGAAACCACGAATATCCCTATGAGAATCACTCTGAAAACTCCGGTTGCTGAGTATACACTGTAAACCTGGATAAGTTAAATTTACATTAACAATTTGAGGAAACCGGTTGCCTTAAAAATGATGTTAATTAATAGGTAAAAAAAACTTAAGTTAACAAAACTTAGAACATCAAGTTATTACAACTAAAGGGGAAGTTGATTTTTACAATTTTTATTTGTATTATATTGTACGACTGCACTGTAAAACCTGTAAAAAGTTGACTAAACTCAAAACTTTTGTTGTAAACGATTACCTAATACATTTTAAGTTCATGTACTATAATTTTTAAGTACAGTGAACTTAACAAATACATATACATATATGCTTAAAATGAATATATTTTCCTGAACTTGTATTTAGTCTTCTTTCTGGTTTCATTCAACTATTTTTTTTTACTCATAGAAAAATAGATGAAAGAAAACAGTAAAGAATTAAAAGTACTGAGAGCACAGCGAGAACACAGAGTTACTGCAGCTCAGTAAATGATGCTTGTTCTACAGCTACAACACAGAGACCAAGCATTTAATCACAATATGTGATCTACAAGTTTACCTAAGGTAGCCCCAGAAACTGTTGGACACACCCAGTATGCAAATAGATTGTGACAGAAACCAATGGAAAAGAAGCTGTTGATGGCAATTTGACAATTAGATTTGGTCAAATGTCCCAAGACTCCATTTGCCAATTTTAAAACAGCAACTAGACACAGTTAAATATGCTAACACTCGATAACCTGGACCAGCTAGCTAGTAGACATATCTAGACACAGGGGTGTAGCAGCAAATTCTGGGCCCTGCACAGTCTTAATGTCAGTGGGCCCCTATCCATGCCAGTACACAAGGAACGTTAGCAAAAAATCAGGGTTTTCATGGGCCCCTCTCCCTACTCGGGCCCTGGGTAGTCAGGTCCACTTTTCCCCCCACTACCACGCCCATGTCTAGACATACCTATGATAATTGGTCTGAACACTCCAGTTGCTGAGTATATTATATAAAGTGGACGTAGTTAAACTTGGTTAAACTCCCAACTCTCCAGTTGCCAAGTATAATATGTCAAATGTGCTATCGCCCCAATTGCAGAGTATGGGAGTATTACAGTATGGGAATTGGACCAAGTCAAATGCGCTAACACTTCAGTTGCCAAGTATAATACAGGAATTGGATGTAGTCAAATGTCTCAAAACTGTAGTTTCACTGCAGTTGCAGAATATAATACATGTGTAAGCACCCCGGTTGAATCGTACAGAGTTGCATGTGCCAATACCCTGGTTGCCGAGTTTAGCATAGTATAATAGGAAGTGGACAAATGTGCGAACAAATTAGAGTCAAATTTGCTAACAACCCGGTTGTGGAGTATAGTATGGCAGTTGGATGTAGTCAAATGTACCAACACTCCTGTTGCCAAGTATAATACAGGTATTGGACTGAGTCAAATGTGCTAAAACCCCGGTTGCTGAGTATAATATGGGAATTAGAGTGAGTCAATTGTGGCAACACTCCAGCTGCTGAGTATAATACAGGAATTGGATGTAGTCAAATGTCTCAAAACTGTAGTTTCACTACAGTTGCAGAATATAATACATGTGTAAGCACCCCGGTCGAATCGTACAGAGTTGCATGTGCCAATACCCTGGTTGCCGAGTTTAGCATAGTATAATAGGAAGTGGACAAATGTGCGAACACTGCAGTTGCATATACACAGGACAATACTGTACAATACAGGAATTAGACAAATTAGAGTTAAATGTGCTAAAACCCCGGTTGTGGAGTATAGTATGGCAGTTGGATGTAGTCAAATGTACCAACACTCCTGTTGCCAAGTATAATACAGGAATTGGACCAAATTGGAGTCAAATGTGCTAAAACCCCGGTTGCTGAGTATAATATGGGAATTGGAGTGAGTCAGTTGTGGCAACACTCCAGCTGCTGAGTATAATACAGGAATTGGAAATCACATGTGCTAATACTCCAGTTGCAGAATATAATACATGTGCTAACACCCCGGTTGCTGAGTATAATATGGGAATTGGAAAGAGTCACATGTGCCAACAACCATGGTTGCTAAGTACAGTATGGAAATTGGACAGAATTTTATATGCCAAGTATATTTGCCGAGTATAGCATAGGAAGTGGACAAATGTGCTAACGTTGCAGTTGCAGAGTATAATATAGGAATTAGATAGGGTCAAATGTGCTAACACCCCGGTTGCGGAGTATAGTATAAGAACTGAACAGAGTTTTATATGTCAGTACTCCGGCTGCTGAGTATTTTATGGGAATTGGACTGAGTCAAATGTGCCAACACTCCAGTTGTTGAGTATATTACGGGAACTGGACTGAGTCAAATGTGTTAAACTTGAGTTACTGATTATAATATGGGAATTTGACAGAGTTAAATGTACAAAAACCCTGGTTGCCAAGTATAATACGACTTGGCCCAAGCTGCATGGTTTTATTACTGGGTTGTTTATCTGAGCACTAAATTATTTTCTGATAACCCAAGCAAACAACATATTAAAACGATAATAACTGGAATTCTCTACATAATACTGTAAACTGGTTTGTCCACCCAAACCTTCAGAACCACATACTGGTTTTCTAACCCTGTGCATCCAAAACGCTGTAATGATTTAATAACCTAAGCATTCAAATAAAAGGTTTGCTAATCTGAGCATTCATAACTAGTTTGCTAAATTACAGAATGAAAAGCTGGTTTGCTAATTTCAGCATGTATAAGTGGTTGGCTAACGTGAGCATTTGTAACTACTGTATACATAAGTTTATTAACCTAAGCATTTATAACTGGTTTGTTAAGGCATTCATAACTTCCTAAGCTGATCAGCCAACGTTAAATATTACATTAAATATAGTTTTCATAGACTTCTAAAACTGGTTTGCTAAAGTAATAATTTTAACTTGATTAATGTTTCCCAACTTTACTGTTCATAAACGATACGCTAACCTTAGCATCCCAATGTTAGCGTTCATACTCATACTGTACACAGGCTTCTTTTTCTAACCCAAGCATAATTACGTACAAAAAAGCTGCTGCTAACTCGGCTGGTTTCTGGAGCACACATGACACAAAATGCAGCGTCTGCTCTTCTGTTCCCGAGGCCCGAGCCGCCGGCGCTGAGCCCGAGCGAATCGGCGCTGAGCATCAGCGGATCAGGACACTCAGTCCCTCTCTAAAAACAGCACGGACACTTTTAAACCAGGAGGTTAAAGCCTCCGACGGCGGAGAGCTGCAACGTGATCTCATCTCCTCTCCAGAGGAAGCGTCTAATTTCCTGGCTAATCCTGACCGCAGCGCCCCTGGGGCTTTAGCGCTGTCGCTAACGGCTAACGCAGTCTCGGCGGAGGAGATAAAGACATTGCTAGTCAGGAGAGAGAGCAACCCACACAACCCCTGAGGAGTGCACCTCCTCCTGCCCTTCTCTGGGGATGCTTCGCTCTTCTTCCTCGACTTTCGCGCCGCCCTTTTTTTCTCTCTCTCTCTCTCTCTCTCTCTCTCTCTCTCTCTTGCATACCGCCTCTCGCGCTCTTGCTTTTCTCTTGAGGGAAATCTTCACTGCTCTTTCTGTCCTCCTCTCAGAGGGATTTGTCTATGTCTCTCTTTTATTCGTACTCTCCCTCTTTCTCTCTCGCGCGCTCTCTCTCTCTTTCTCTCCCTCCGGAGGTATTCAATCCCGAACGCCCCTCGAAGGCTGTTAGAGCTCTCCCGGTCTAGTGAAACAGGGACTCAATTAAAGCCGGCAAAAGCAGGGCAGAGGAACAGCAGGTAGCGCCGAGACGCCAACCGATCCCTCCAGAGCTCTGGCCTGGATTCGGCAAGCCGCGAAATACGGCACGTCTCGCCGCTCTCGCGCTCTCGCACTCATAAACACCACTAATGTACTCCTAATGCGTGACAAGTGCCTCTGACATACCAGAGCCCAGCGACTCGACACCGCACCGCCGACTTTTCCGGGACCCGGTTAACCCTTTAGAGGCGGAGTCACGTTTCAAAACCGCATTTGGTAATCATTTCCGAAAGTCTACTGTTAAGAAAATAAACTCGGAGGAACCAAATCCGGCCTCGGGGCTCCATAAACCCAGGCTACATAATGAGGACCAGGAGGTTCATCGCAGCCAAGCAGAACAGCGGCAGAAAGACCGGCTTAGTAGAAGCACACCCAGAACATGAGTAATGTAACGGGAGAACATGCAGTTACTGTTACTGCGGCAACGGGAGAACGCATGTAAATAAAAATGCAGAGTAAGTACGCTAAAATACAAGGGACTAACTACAATGTACAGACATTAACGTACAAGAACAGGAAGTAACCACAGCAGAGTAATACATGAACGTAACAATGTTCAGTAGAGTAAAGACAATTTTCACGTTTTACACACAGGCACATCAACACCCGTAAGAAGCAGCAGCCAATAGCGCAGAGCATACTCTCAACCAGAAATAACCATCCACCTGAAAGACTGCATCGGGCACAGAGTAAAATGACAATGCACAGTAAAGTAAGGATAGCCGATAAACGCAGTAACGTAACAGTGCATGATAGTAGTGCAAGGACAGCCAGTAAAGATGTAATGTAAAAATGCACAGTAGCCATAGCAACGTAACAACGCAGAAGCCATAGTAATGTAACAAAACAGCAGAGTAAGGACAGCAAGTTAAGATAGTAATATAACCCACAATAAACATAGTAATGTAACATTGCAAAGTAGTGTAACAAAGTACAGTAAACATGATAATGTATCAATGCAGGGTAGCCATAGTAATGTAACAATGCACAGTTGTGTAACAACGCACAGTAAACCTAGTAATGTAACAACCCAGAGTAGTGTACCAACCCACATTAAACATAGTAACGTAACAATGGAGATAAGTGTAACACCCACAGTAAACATAGTACTGTAACAATGCTGGGTAGCTATGGTAATGTAACAATGTACAGTAGTGTAACAACACACAGTAAACTTAGTAATGTAACAACTATAGTAGAGTAACCACTCACAGTAAACATAGTAACGTAACAATGCAGATTAGTGTAACAACCCACAGTAAACGAAGTACTGTAACAATGCTCGGTAGCTATGGTAATGTAACAATGCACAGTAGTGTAACAACGCACAGTAAACATAGTAATGTAACAACTATAGTAGAGTAACCACTCACAGTAAACACAGTAACGTAACAATGCAGATTAGTCTAACATCCCACAGTAAACGAAGTACTGTAACAATGCTCGGTAGCTATGGTAATGTAACAATGCACAGTAGTGTAACAACGTACAGTAAACTTAGTAAACTTAATTTAAGACTACAATTGAATTGCTGAGGTAAATATAGGACTAAAATTAAATTGTGAAGAGAGTAGCACTGCTGAATAAATGTATTACTAGATTAGGACTGCTGAGGTAAATTTATGATTAGAATACATATACTTAGATAAATTTAAGACTACAATCAAACTGCTGAGGTAAATGTATGACCAAAATTGCACTGCCGAGGTAAATGTGTGATTAGAATAGCTCTAGAGAGGTACATTTTAGACTAGAATTGTACTGCTGGAGTATATGCATTTTTTTAGGACGTCTAAGGAAAATGTATGATCAGAATAGCTATACTGAGGTAAAGGTAGGACTAAAATTGCACTGCTGAGGTAAGTGTGTGAAAAAATATCTCTGCAGACATAAATTTTGTAACAAAATTGCACTGCTGAGGTAAATGTATGATAAGAATTGCACTGCTGAGGGACAGCAAGTAAAGATAGAAATATAACCCACATTAAACGTAGTAATGTAACATTGCAAAGTAGTGTAACAAAGTACAGTAAACATGATAATGTATCAATGCAGGGTAGCCATAGTAATGTAACAATGCACAGTTGTGTAACAACGCACAGTAAACTTAGTAATGTAACAACTATAGTAGAGTAACCACTCACAGTAAACACAGTAACGTAACAATGCAGATTAGTGTAACAACCCACAGTAAACGAAGTACTGTAACAATGCTCGGTAGCTATAGTAATGTAACAATGCACAGAAGTGTAACAACCCACAGTAAACATAGTAATGTAACCTAAAACATGGTAGTGTAACAACTCACAGTAAATACAGTAATGTAACAACACACAACAGTGTAACAACCCACAGTAAACATAGTAATGTAACAGTGTTGGGTAGCTATAGTAATGTAACAATGCACAGTAGTGTAACATCTCACAGTAAACAAAGTACTGTAACAACACACAACAGTGTAACAACCCACAGTAAACATAGTAACGTAACAATGCAGATTAGTGTAACAACCCACAGTAAACAAAGTACTGTAACAACACACAACAGTGTAACAACCCACAGTAAACATAGTAACGTAACCATGCAGATTAGTGTAACAACCCGCAGTAAACAAAGTACTGTAACAATGCTGGGTAGCTATAGTAATGTAACAATGCACAGTAGTGTAACAACCCACAGTAAACATAGTAATGTAACCTAACACACGGTAGTGTAACAACCCACAGTAAATACAGTAATGTAACAACACACAATAGTGTAACAACCCACAGTAAACATTGTAACATTACAGCGCAGGGTAGCCATAGCAACATAAAAATGCACAGTAGTGTATCAACCCACTATATTTACTGTGGGTTACTACACATTGTAATGTACCCACACACAGTACTGTAACAAACACACAGTACTGTAACAAACCACAGTTAACATAGTAATGTAACAATGCAGGGTAACCATAGTAATGTAACAATGCACAGTAAACATAGCTATGTAACAACACACAATAGTGTAACAACCCACAGAAAACAAATGAACTAATAATGTAACGATGCACAGTAAGCATTTCCATCTGTCGTATAGAAATTAAACAAACATTTCCGCCATGTTGTCCAATTTGCAACCAGAGACAAAGACCAAGCATTTATCAGACTGGATTCATTAATCTGACAATGCAGAAACAAAGTGGATTTTCTGTTTTTGCTATGTCTAATGTATCAACAAGCAAAAAGTACAGTTTAAGTAACAGTGTACACTAGTGCAAGAACACACAATAACCTTGCACATGTCAATACACAGCAGAAACTATGGTAACTACATTGTTGTTTTATTCTATAAACTACAGACAACATTTCTGCCAAATTCCAAATAAAAATATTCTCATTTAGAGCATTTATTTACAGAAAATGAGAAATGACTGAAATAACAAAAAAGATGCAGAGCTTTCAGACCTCAAATAATGCAAAGAAAACAAGTTCATATTCATGCAGTTTTAAGAGTTCAGAAATCAATATTTGGTGGAATAACCCTGATTTGGTTTTTAATCACAGTTTTTTCGTGCATCTTGGCATCATGTTCTTCTCCTCCACCAGTCTTACACACTGCTTTTGGATAACTTTATGCAGCTTTACTCCTGGAGCAAAAATTCAAGCAGTTCAGTTTGGTGGTTTGGTGGCTTGTGATCATCCATCTTCCTCTTGATTATATTCCAGAGGTTTTCAATTTGGTAAAATCAAAGAAACTCATCATTTTTAAGTGCTCTCTTATTTTTTTACAGAGCTGTTTATAGTCTTTGTACTCAAGGTCTTTTTAGTTTCTCGTGAGAAAATGAGGCTCTATTTCAAAATAGATACTTCTGTTATACTGTATATCATGCAAAATGTTTTTAATAAAGATAAACTATAAAAAAAAGTCTGCTGACAGTAAAAAATAAACATTGGCGATAAAATGAGGCTAACAGCCCGCAGCTTTATTAGCAGAGCAGTGTGAAATATAGAGATGCATCAGATAGAACAGTGTGTGTTAACCACAGAGTGACCAATAAAAAGCTGCAAGAACGTCCGGACTGACCACAACTTCTGTTTTTTTTTAGGTTAAAAAAGCAGAAGACGTGTGCAGTACCAAAAAAAATAAAAATAAAAAACTCATGAGAGAAAAGTCGCATTCAACCAGTTCCCTAAACACCAGTTCAAACAAAGAGATAAAAAATAAAAATATAAGTTCAGAAAAGTTCAGTTCACTTTCCATCACAAACTGACTACTATTTACTTTCACTCACATGTGACTTAAATCTTTGCACTGCTGAGGTAAATATATGATTAGAATAGCACTGCTGGGGTAGATTCATGATTAAAACAGCTCTACTAAGGTAACATTGTGACTAGAGTAGCACTGATGAACTAAATTCAATGTTAGATAAGGACTACTGAGGAAAATGTATGATTAGAGACACTATAATGAAGATAATTTAAGACTACAATTGAATTGCTGAGGTAAATATAGGACTAAAATAAAATTTGTGAAGAGAGTAGAACTGCTGAATATACACATTACTAGATTAGGACTGCTGAGGTAAATTTATGATTAGAATACATATACTTAGATAAATTTAAGACTACAATCAAACTGCTGAGGTAAATGTATGACCAAAATTGCACTGCCGAGGTAAATGTGTGATTAGAATAGCTCTAGAGAGGTACATTTTAGACTAGAATTGTACTGCTGAAGTATATGCATTATTTTTAGGACGTCTAAGGAAAATATATGATCAGAATAGCTATACTGAGGTAAATGTATGATCAGAATAGCTATACTGAGGTAAAGGTAGGACTAAAATTGCACTGCTGAGGTAAATGTGTGAAAAAATAGCTATGCAGACATAAATTATGTATCAAAATTGCACTGATGAGATAAATGTATGATGAGAATTGCACTGCTGAGGTAAATGTATAATTAGAATAGCAATACTGGGGTACATTAAAGGCAAACATGGCAAACATGGCATGAGGTAAATATTTAATAAAAATACCTCTATGCAGGTAAATTTAGGTCATAAATTATACTACTGAGGTCAATTTAAAAAGTAGAATAGCACTCCTGAGGAATATATAGGGCTAAAATTGCACTGCTGAGATAAATTTGTGATTAGAGTTGCACTATAGTTTTAAACTGCAAGTTTTTTCTGCAAACTGCTGTTTTTTAACAGCTTTTAATGTTAATTTATAATATATACGCAGCATCACACTGTAAGCACTGCAGTTTCTTCAGTCCGCTCAGTGTTTTTTCAGATATATACGCTGCAGTCTGAACGTATAACAGTAACCCACGCATCAACTGAAACACAGAAACAAAACCTCTTTGTTCTCCCTCAGAACGGCGCTTCTATTCACCGCTTTATTTCAGAATCTATACAACAACTAACGCAGCACGCCTCGCCTATACACGTCTTTATTATTATACATTTACCGGACTAAAAGCAGGTCAGCTTTACTGACAGCATGACGTAAATACCGCAAAAAACTTCTGTAACAATGTAGAAACGGATAAAAACAAACAGTAAGTGCTGGAAGACGTAAGAAGCACCTGCAATAACACAAGTGTGCACCTTACATATGTAGCATAAGGACACACAGTAACCATAGCAACGTTAGATAATAAAATGCATGTAATAATTATGCATGTAACGCAAGTCCCGTAAAAACGTTATGCACAGAGCGTACACAGAACAGGAACGTGTTGCAACTGTGCACCCATAGTAAAGCAGTGTGCATGTTAAATTAAGTAAAACAATGTGCAACGTAACTATGCACATCATGTAAATTGTGTAAGAACACAATGTAAGTATTTACGTAATTTAAGTAACGTAAGACATTAATGTAACTATGCACATAATTTAAGTAGTGTAAGCAAATAACGTAAGCGGTGTACGAACATAATGTAACTATGCACATATTGTAAGTAGTTTAGGAACACAACATAACTATGCACACACAATGTTACTATACACATAACTTAAGTAGCTTAAGAACACAGCCTAGCTAAGTACATAATGTGCATAGCATAGGAACACAATGTAGCTATGCGCAAAATGTAAGTAGCGTAAGAACACAATATAACTATGCACATAGCATAAGTAGTGTAGGAACACAACATAACTATTCACATGACGTAAGTAGTGTACGAACACATCGTATCTATGCACATAATGTACACAACGTAACTATGCACATAACGTAAGTAGTGTAGGAACACAACGTAACTATTCACATGACGTAAGTAGTCTACGAACACATCGTATCTATGCACATAATGTACACAACGTAACTATGCACATAACGTAAGTAGCTTAAGGACACAACGTAACAATGCACATAACGTAAGTAGCTTAAGGACACAACGTAACAATGCACATAACGTAAGTAGTGTAAGAACACAACGTAACTATACACATTACGTAAGTAGCTTTAGGACACAACGTAACAATGCACATAACGTAAGTAGTGTAGGAACACAACGTAACTATGTATATAACGTAAGTAGCATAAGAACACAACTTAACTATGCACATAATGTTAGTAGCGTAAGAACACAACATAACTATGCACATAACGTAAGTAGCGTAAGAACACACATAACTATGCACATTACGTAAGTAGCTTAAGGACACAACTTAACTATGCACATACCGTAAGTAGTGTAGGAACACAACATAATTATGTACATAACGTAAGTAGTGTAGGAACACAACGTAACTATGCATATAACATAAGTAGCGTAAGAACACAACGTAACTATGCACATAACATAAGTAGCGTAAGAACACAACGTAACTATGCACATAGTGTAAGTAGTGTAAAAACACGACGGAACTATGCTTAAGGACAAAATGTAACAATGCACATAACAAAAGTAGTGTAAGAACATAACGTAAATTGTGTACAAACACAATGTAACTATGCACATAACATAAGTAGTGTAGGAACACAACGTAACTATGCACATTACGTAAGTAGAGTAAGAACACAACGCAACTATACACATTACGTAAGTAGCTTAAGGACACAACGTAACTATGCACATAACATAAGTAGCGTAAGAACACATCGTAACTATGCACATAACGTAAGAGGTGTATGAAAACAATGTAACTATACACTTAACGTAAGTAGCATAAGAACAAAACGTAACTATGCACATAACGTAAGTAGTGTACGAACACATCATATCTATGCACATAATGTACACAACGTACCTATGCACATAATGTAAGTAGTGTAAAAAGACAACGTAACTATTCACATAACGTAAGTAGTGTAAGAACACATTGTATCTATGCACATTAAGTTTTACACATAGTGTAAAACACTACTAAACCACACGCATTCGTAGTGAAAGAACAATATATAAATATGCATTTAACGTATGTATGCATATAACATACGTATGCATATAACGGAAGCAGTGTAAGAATACAATTAGAGATAAGATAAGATAATCATTTATTAGTCCCACAGTGGCGTGAGAAATATAAAATAAAAATCTGCGTAAGAAAACAACGTAACTATATACGCAATACACACTATATACACAAACATGCACAATTATGCACATAATGCAAGTAATGGAAGAAAACAACGAAACGCTGTACATAATGTAAATAATGGGATAAAATAAAAAACACAACTATGTCATACATAACGTACGTACGATAAAAAAACACAACGTAACCACTTAACCACTTTGCAACAACTTACATTGCCTATATACAGCTCTGAACGGTGCTGTAATTATTGTAATGGTTGATTCAGGTTGAGTACAGCAGTCCTATGTATTTGTATACGTATTCAGCCTAACATTACAGACGCGAGAGACGCGAGAGGCCTAACAGGCGCGAGAGTAGGCACTGCCGCGATACAGTGCGGCTCAAATCACAGCTTCCAGTGGAGATCCACAGAAGTCAACAAGCTGAGAGGTGTAGTGAGGAAATGATAAAACTGCGTTCATTTGATCCCGGCGCGAGAGCCGCACTTTAGCGCTCGAGATCTCTCGGGAAGCTCTCGCGGGTCGAAGCGCAGATACACAAATGCAGATTGACCCCATTTTTTTTGGAGCGGCCGCGAAAAAAAGAGACACTTAAAATGATTACAGTCACCATCCTCCACCGCCGCAGAGCCAGAAGTGGTTTTATGTAAAACTGAACGTATTTCATTCCATTATGGCGCGAGTCGCTAAGCACTCTCCAGCTCTCGCGCATGTAAGGCATCCTTTCATTTTTTTCTTTTTTGTAAAATGTGAGTGTGGCTCTCTCTCTAAAACTCAAACAGCCCAACCAAACCCTGAAGGCAAAGCCAAGTAAACCAGAGACGTTCGCACTGGTTCATATTTCCATATGGAAAATGATAAATATGGATTTTTAGAGCCGTTGGGAATTGTCGTGAACGTGTTCGGAGGAGGTGGGACTTTAAAGCAAAAAAAAAAAAAATCCAATTTACACATTTTATCCTCCCTATACTTACCTCGAATGCACCCAAGCTTTTTTTTAGCTTTAGCATTTAAAGCTAACACAGCTACAAGTAATGCAAGCTTCCTGGAACAATTAGCATGATGCTAACTGCCTCAAACCATGCATTTGGCATGAATATGATGGCCCAGATAAAAACTGTAGCATCTCCTGTGAGTCTAATATGGATTTTGCATATGTAAAACAATAAATGCAATAAATAGCATGTTTAGCTTTAGCACTGTAGGCTAAAGTAGGTAAAACAATCACATTTAAATACAATAGCATCACCTGTGAGGCTATTATATATGTTTTTTTTTCACTTTAGCACTGGATGCTTAAGTAGCTACAAGTAATGGAAGCTTCCCAGAACAATTAGCATGTTGCTAACTGCCTCAAACTGTGCATTTGATATAAATATGATGGCCCAGCTAAAAACAGTAGCATCTCCTGTGAGGCTTATATGGATTTTGTATATGTAGAATAATAAATACAATAAATATGGATGTTTAGGGCCGATAGTATTTGTTGCGAGTGTGTTTATAGATGATAAGAGACATTTATCCTCCCTACAATTACCTTAAATTCCACTGAGCGTCTTTAGCTTTAGCACTAGAGGCTAATTTAGGTAAACCATAAATCATATTTAAAACAGTAGCATCATCTGTGAGGCTAATAAATATATATTTTTTAGATTTAGCACTGGATACTAATGTAGCTACATGTAATGGAAGTGTACCAGAACAATTAGCATGGTGCTAACTGCCTTAAACTGTGCGTTTGACCATAAATATGCTGGCCAAGAAAAAACCTGTAGCAACACTTGTGAGGCTAATATGGCTTTTTAGAGGATGTGTTTAGAGGTGGTGAGAACATAACAATTCCAATTTGGACATTTATCCTCCCTACTCTTATCTCAAATGCACCCAAGCATGTTTAGCTTTAGCACTAGAGGCTAATTTAGGTAAATCATATTTAAAAACAGTAGCATCATCTTTGAGGCTAATAACTATATATTTTTTAGCTTTAGCACTGGATACTAATGTAGCTACAAGTAATGGGAGCTTTTCAGAACAATTAGCATGATGCTAACTGCCTCGAATTGTGTGTTTGAGATAAATATGCTGGCTCAGCTAAAAACTGTAGCATCAACTGTGAGGCTAATATGGATATTCTTTATGAAAAATGACTAATTCAGCTAGAATCCATTGCTAAAAACAGTAGCATCTTATATGAAATGATAAATATTATAAATATGGATGTTTATGGTCAAGGAAATTGTCATAAACGTGTTTGGAGGTGGTGGTACTTTAAAGTAAGAAGATAAAATTTCAAATTTACACATTTATCCTCACTATACTTACCTGAAATGCACACAATTAGCTTTTTTTTAGCTTTAGCACTATAAGAAAATGTAGCTAGCTAAGAAGGCACCTCAAGTAACAATAGCATCATATGGCTAAGAGGAAGGCTAAGGCACTTTTTTAGCTTTATTAACTTATTTATTTTTATAAATGTCTCTCTCTCTCTCTCTAAAACCCAGAAGGTAAAGCCTAGAAAACCAGACAAATTCATACTGGTTCATATTTCCATATGGAAAATGATAAATATGGATGTTTAGAGACGTTGGGAATTGCCGTGCACGTGTTTGGAGGTGGTGGGACTTTAAAGCAAGAACCAAAAATTCCAATTTACACATTTTATCCTCCCTATACTTACCTTAAATGCACCCAAGCTTCTTGAGCTTTAGCACTGGAGGCTAATGTAGGTAAAAATTCACAGCTAAAAACAGCAGGATCTTATGGGAAATAATAAATATGATAAATATGGATGCTTAGGGCCGTTGGGAATTGTTGTAAACATATTGAGAGGAGGCGGGGCTTAAAAGCGAGAACAAAAATGCCAATTTACACATTTTACCTCCCTATACTTACCTGAAATTCACCCAAGCTTTTATAGCTTTAGCACTAGAGGCTAATGTAGCTAGCTAACAAGGCACGGCAAAAACAAAACAGTAGCATATGGATTGTCTATGTGGAAAGTAATAAATATGGATGTTCAGATCTGTTGGGAATTGTCATGGACGTGTTGTAAAGCCATGGGACTTTTAAAAGAGGACAAAAAGGGCAATTTACAGATTTTACTTTAGTTTTAGCTTTAGCACTGGAGGCTAATGTAGCTAACATGTAATAAAAGCTGTCCAGTACGATTATAATGGTGTAAACTGAGTCAAACCGTGCAACGTTTGTTGGAGTAACTTTCTCTACTGTCTAGTAGAGTATTTCTGCATTGAGAATTTGATTGCATATAGCCACCAGAGTGTTACATTAGCCGTGGGACTTTCTTTATGAAGAAATTAATGATTAAATTATTACTTGTGGTATTTATGTCTATTTTGTGTTTTAATTATTTCTTATTTTATGTTTCATCCGATTACTCGATTAATCAAATCCATTTTTCAGTAGAATACTCGATTACTAAAATAATCGATAGCTGCAGCCCTAATAAATTCCAACTACAAATAGTCATTTAGAGCATGTATTTGCAGAAAATGAGAAATGGATTTCAGACCTCAAATAATGCAAAGAAAACAAGTTCATATTCATAAAGTTTTAAGAGTTCAGAAATCAATATTTGGTGGAATAACCCTGGTTTTTAATCACAGTTTTATGCATCTTGGCATCATGTTCTCCTCCACCAGTCTTACACACTGCTTTTGGATAACTTTATGCTGCTTTACTCCTGGTGCAAAAATTCAAGCAGTTCAGTTTGGTGGTTTGATGGCTTGTGATCATCCATCTTCCTCTTGATTATATTCCAGAGGTTTTCAGATTCCGCTTTTGGTGAAAACAAAGAAACTCATAATTTTTAAGTGGTCTCTTATTGTTTTTCCAGAGCTGTATAATAAGCTGAACTGCAGCCTGGACTCGTTGAAAGAAAATCAGATTTGAGCAACTTTAACCTGCTGTGTAAACGTAGCTTAAATCTGGCTAAATAGCCCTTTCTACCTCCAGATGAAAATGTTTAAATTTGGTGGAATTGCCCTTTAGCCGTCACCGCTGTCGCTGCGGTCACCGCTGTCGCTGGTGTCGAGTGCAGGATTGCTGTCAGCTGATTCGCGGACGCACAAAGAAGTTCTTTCATCATGAGACTTAAATTATAGGTCTAATTCATTTCCATGCTAATCTCCGCGCCTAATGCGGCTTGAAACATCAACAGGACGATCGGCCTCGCCGACCCTTTTCTGATTGGACACGGCTACTAGCGGAGCGATAAAGCACAGGGCTGAACTGATGTGGCGTGAAGTGCAGGGATCAGAAGATACCGGCGTAAAAAACACAGATAATCATTTTTACGAGCTTCAGGAATTCAATCAAACCGTCGGACGTGTGAGCGGAAAGGAAAGCGAGGGGAAGAGGGCAAAAAGTGAGGCCGCATGGCTGCTGATTACTGCGTTATTTTCTTGGTTTCTTTTCGGTCAGATCTAATTTTAATCTGCGTAATGTGAAGGACACCATCAGCCATTCGCTGGGCGGGTGTCTTATGACTGATTTGACTTGTCTTGTGGTTTTCTCGCTGCAGTTTCACTTCATACACCAGCGCTCAGCCACGGAGGTATTTTTAACCCAGGTTCACGAACTTCGCTTCTCTTTCTCATTATCGTTTTATCTATTTTCTCTCTTTTACTCTCTCTATCCTTTACTTTTCTTTCAGAGTATCTAATTCTTGACCCATTTTACCAACCATGTCATTTTGGTTACACTGACAAAGCCGAAAAACATGGCCCAAACAAATTAAATCTTTTTCGTCGTATGTCTTGCTGTGTGAATGACAAATTAAGTATTGAATCTGCCTTTTTAATTCAGATTCAGGCCACTTTAATATGTAGTATTGAAATTCGATACATATATTCATAAACCATAAAACTTTTTTTTTAGTAGCAGAAAAACGAGGTAACAGAGCTATAAAATATTTGGACTGATGCTTCTGTTCCAATAGTATTAGAATGCTTGTATCGCATTGGTCATCATGGCTACAGATTGTGTCTGAGGCACTTAATTTTTAATAAAGAATTTAAACCTTAAACCTATATGTGTTCCAGTAATATCATTGTTACACAGAAGCTAAAGCGATTATTCTCTATTATAAGCCTGAACTCTTTCAGAGCTCCTAAGACTCCTAAGGGTGAAACCGAAACTTCACGAAACTTCAAAGCTGCTTTGCACTGCTTCACTTTAACGTAGGCTAAGTTTGCCTAAAAATCCTTTCCCACCTCAAATGCAGAGCATTCGTTAAGACTACTACATTATATGTCTAAATATTTGTTAACACACCTTCCAATGATTGCATTTATCTTCAATTTATCTTCAAGTAAGTAAGTACTTAAGTTTCTATAATTCAATTCAATTCAATTTCATTAATAGAGAAGGTCTACGAATAGAATTGGCCTCTCTATGATGAGGATGGAGCAGATAAATAAACATGGACGTGTTGGCATGCCAAGTGTGGGCTAATAAACATTATTAGGTATAGACTATATAGCAACAAAAAATATAAAACACTTTTTTAGTACTATATATAACTATTTACGCGTAGTTTTTTTAAATACATTTACCGAAACGAACAAAAGAAAGATCAGTAATAGAGTAAAACAGCAGGGGCCCTGTTTTAGCGATCTATAGTCGTTGCTTTCAGAACAATGGGAAAGGGCAAAAAGCATGTACTCATTTTCTAAATTAATCATGGGTGTGGTTAGTTTTAGGTGTAATGTGAAATAAACCAATCAGAGTGTCACTTTTCTCATTATTCCCTTTGAGAGACAGGTGAGCTCTGACTTTGGCGGATTGCTATTTTAATGGCGCAGCTACCTGAAAGTGTTGAACGCTTCTCAGCAGAGAAAACTGACGTGCTTGTTTAAGCTCGCGTTTGTGCACTGCTGCGGTACGCCTGTGTTGTGCAATGCAAGATAGCAATGGACATCTGACAGTTGACTCTTGTCAGGGTTCTAATCAGTCAGTGGTGCACCTGTGTTTTCTGTTAACAATCTATCAAATCCATCAGTGTAGATTTATTCACAAGCATTGTTCACACTATTTAAATGATGCAAGTGGAAAGTGTGAAAATACACTATAACAGTGAACATCGCGATACACCTTTCTGTGGGTGTAAATGTCAGAAACATACATAAAGAAAGGGTTAAACTCTGCAGCAGCAGTTATAATCGAGCCCTCGCTCTGCAGCAGCAGCAGGGTGGAGGGAAGTGGTTCAGGTTGCGGTGGAGCGTTCTCAAAAAGCGAAACTCGCTCATCAGTTTGTCACTCTGGGAGTGATCAGAGAGTTCCGTTCTGAGAGGCCGTGATGAGTCAGACCCAGACCAATCGCGTGGGTTACCTGAAACCAAAATCTCACCAGGAACTCGCAGGTCGGGCTTTATTGACAAGCTGCCAGCGCATCTCAGCCTCTAAATCTCACAGTGTGGTTTCGTACCTTCTCAGTGACTTACACCTTGTTTTTTCCCCTCGCCGGCTCTTGCTGAGCGCAGCGCTTTGTTCGCACCTTACAAACCAGAGAGAGGCTTCAAGACGAAGGAGCAAAAAGGGCAGAAGAGCAACAAATTCCATCTATCGCCACACCTTCCTCCACCTCCAACTTTCAGCTCAAGCCTCGCCGAAGAACTGACAGATTTCAGACCTCTGTTACGGATCTGCAGCTCAGATTGACTGAAAAACAGTGTTTTTACAAGATAGATAGATGAATGGAGAGATTCACATTTCTGGGAATTACTTGCTGTGTCTTGCTGAAAAATGCTATCAGTAAGAGGAAGCAACTCCTCTTGTGTCTACAGGATGTCCTGCACATGTTAAAGTCCCTCGTTTCACTAGACACTAGAGGTGACTGATTGTTGAATTCAATGCTCCCCAGATCATGACACTTGAAATATTATACTTAAGACATTATCAAATGTTGAGTTTTGCAGCAATCCATGGTATGCATTTTTTTGGTCAACATGCATCACTCCACCTTTCTCTACCTTCTGTAGAGGATATACTAATATACACTCACCAACCCTCAGCTCCAGCTCATTTGAAGAACTGATAGATAGTTTTGATACAGACCCGTAGCTTGGATTTACTAAAAAACTGTGTTTTTACAAGATATACAGATAAAAAAACAATTGATCCCCATTCCTGGGAAACATATCGCCAAGCTGTAAGTGTCTCCACATCAATACTAGGGGTGACCAACTTTTCTATTTAATGCTTTCCAGATCATCATTCTTGAAACATCATACTCAAGACATTACTGCATGCTGAGTTTTGCAGCAATCCATGGCATGCAAATTTTTGTCAACATGTGTATAGATTCCATATATTACTTCACCTTCATCTTCCGTCTGTAGGCTGATGCAAATCCATAACTCTTAGCAGTCACAACAACTGACAGATAGTTTTGTTACAGATCTGCAGCTCAGATTTACAGAAAAAACACTGTTTTTACAAGATAGATACATTAAAATATAGATTATTATTCATGGTAAACACTTGCTTTGTGTGGGTGAGCATTGTCCTGCTGAAAACTACAAGTTGGAAGCTGTGTGCTGCCATGAGGACGTCCTGCACACTTCGCTAAGCTGTTAGTGCTCCTCATATCACTACTAGGGATAACCGACTGTTGTATGCAATGCTCCCCATATTATCTCATCTGCAGTTTACAGTGTGAACTCCTCAGTCCACCTCAAAGCCAGGATTAAAGCTCTCACTATGAGGCCTTCATACTTCAACCAAACTGTTTTGTAGATGCCAAAAAGAACCTGGATTTAGCATTTAAGATAATATGTTTCCAGTCCATAGAAGTCCAGGTCTTTTATTCATGATACCAATGCAAATGAAGGCGATGGTTAGATGGCTGATGCATGTGCTCCCTCTCAAAGTCTATCAACTGGGCACTATGTCTTTGAGTGTGTTGTAGAGGCATTTCTAGCATTTAGTGATCTCTCACCAGGAGGTGCACTACCCAAGAGAGACTTTCTTTTATAGGGAAATGGGAGAAGCATTCTGCGCCCTCTTATGCTAAAAACCTCTCTACCTGTCTAATCAGACTACACCTAAAATTATCAATACTATATATCTGCCTTTGTCAATACATGTACCAGTCTTAAAACAACATTAACAGAAACACTGTAATGGATATAGAGAGGATGGTGTAGAAATACTTCATGAACCTGCACAGATTTAAAAAAAAAATCTAGAGAAATAATATAGTCAAAATATAAAATGTGTTTTTTTAATATTCCTAATGTAACGGCAGTCATATTTTATGATTTGTAATGCTGTATTACTGAGGTTTATTCTCTCATACAGAGATTAGAGCAGGATGTTCAGTGTGTTTGAAGAATAAAGCTGTTTTCAGTAGAACAGCAGTGCTGATCTGAATCACTGACTCTCAGCCCCGGCCTCCGGGACTCAGCACTGCATATTCGGATGTTTTCCCTAATCAAACACACCTGCCTCATAAACAGCCTGATAATTACCTGAGTTACCTAATTACCTCAGCTGAGTCAGGTGTGTTACACACTCAATTACAAACACACAGCCTGTAATCATAAAGCAGCATTTCTCCATAAATCAAAAAACAGAACCTTTAAAATAGTGACGGGTTTACAATTTCAACAAGATATATCCTATAGTTTCCTTAGAAGTGGTGTGAGTATATAGGTATATAGGTGTAGCTTGTATAAATGGGAATTTCTGGTATGGAGAAATATACTTTACAGAGTTATGGGCATGGATGATTGTAACAAAACTGGTATGGGTGAGTACAGATGAGTTATATCGATATAGACAGTTACAGGTATACATGGAAATGTATGGGTGTAGATGAGTATGGATATAAATGAGTATAGATTAGTATGAGTATAAATGGTATATACAGTTATGGGTATACATGGATATGTATGGGTATAGATGAGTATGGGTATGATTGGTTATAGATGAGTATGGGTATGAATGGGCATAGACAGTTATGAGTATACATTGATATGTATGGATATAAATGGGGATGGGTATAAATGAGTATGATATGAATGTTTATAGATTAGTATGAGTATAAATGGGCATAGACAATTATGGGTATACATGGATATGTATGGTATAGATGAGTATGGATATTATTGAGTATAGATTAGTATGAGTATAAAGGGTATATACAATTATGGGTATACATGGATATGGATGGGTAAAGATGAGTATGGGTATGATTGGTTGTAGATGAGTATGGGTATGAATGGGCATAGACAATTATGGGTATACATTGATATGTATGGATATAAATGGGGATGGTACAGATGAGTATGATATGAAGGAGTATAGATTAGTATGAGTAAAAATGGGTATAGACAGTTATGGGTATACATGGATATGTATGGGTAAAGATGGGTATAGATATGAATGAGTATAGATGAGTATGGGTATGAATGGGTATAGACAGTTATGGGTATACATGGATATGAATGAGTATAGATGAGTATGGGTATGAATGGGTATAGACAGTTATGAGTATACATGGATGTGTATGGGTAAAGATGAGTATGGATATGAATGAGTATAGATGAGTATGGGTATGAATGGGTATAGACAGTTATGAGTATACATGGATATGTATGGGTAAAGATGAGTATGGATATGAATGTGTATAGTTATGGGTTGCAGATACAGTTATGGGTATACATGGATATGTATGGGTATAAATGGGGATGGGTATAGAAGAGTATGAGTATTAATTGGTATAGACAGGAGTATGCATGGATATGAATTGATGTAAATGGGGATGGTATAGATGAGTATGGATAGGAATGGGTATAGACAGTTATTTGCATACATGGATATGTATGGGTATAAATGGGGATGGGTATAGATGAGTATGAGTATTAATTGGTATAGACAGTTAGGAGTATGCATGGATATGAATGATTATAATTTGGGATGGGTATAGATGAGCATGGGTATTAATTGGTGTATACAGTTATGGGTATACAGTACATGGATATGAATGGATATAGATGGGGTTGGCTATAGATGAATATGATATGAATAGGTATAGATGAGGATGGGTATGGATGGTAGGGAGGGGTTTGGGTATGAATTGTTTAGATGGGTATGAATAGGTATAGATGAGTGGAGATGGATGGGAGTAGAAGGGGTGGGTATAGATGGTATGGATATTAATTGTGCTAAAACCAAGAAGGCTAACATCAAATCAAACCAAATCAAACCAAACCAAATGTCTTGGCTGATGGACTACAATTACTACATTTGAGGTTATGTTTTGGAAATCATGCAAATTTTCCGTTTCTTTAAGATAAGCTTTGACAGAAGTGGGATTCGGTCTTTGTTGATGGTTAGCCGCACGGCGCTACATACTGCCAACCCGCTAAGTGGAGTCCATCAGCTGTGAATCCATAAATGCCACAATTACAGGTTGGTGCGGCAGCGGCTGTGGTGGAGGAAACAGGGTGCGGTGCATCTCGGTGGGGGAGAGTTTCACAGGAGCTTCTGCAATAATTGCACCCTCCATTTCGCCAGCGCCGCGGGCATGCATCAACTTGAAATTTCGTAATTATAGTAATTGTACGCTCAGCGAAGCAGCCTTCTAATGCTCTCCTCACACGAGTAAATACATGGTGCCATTCCAAGTGGAGCCAGCCAAACACATCCCTGGCCAAGGCCTCAATTTCAGAGCTCTATAGCTAATGGTGGAGCTAACAAGCGCTAATGCTACATTGTCTGCTAGCTGAGCAGAAATGGTCAGTGCTGGTGGAGCAGTAAGCTAATGTGTAATGGAGAGCAGCGGTGCTGTGAGTCACAGAGTCGTAGGCTGGCTGTACGGTTAGTTTTGGTGCTTTTGGATAAAACATGTTGATAAGTGTGAGAAACAACATGCTAACGTAAGTTTTACTGTAAATATGAACCTGGTGGCATCAGTATAATGCCAAAAATTAGTTATAGAGGGGTATAAAGCCATTATATGAAATAGGTCATTTTGGATGATTAGCTTGGACATACTGCTCATTTTCATTGATTACTTTGGTTATACTGGTAGTTTTGGTTGGTCAGATAAAAGGTAAAAACTTTTATTCTGAATGAGTAGCTTGGTCATGCTTCTCCTTTCGATTGACTAGCTGGGCTATACTGCTAATTTTGGCTAATTATCTTGGTTATATTGCTCATTATGATTGATTAGCTTAGTTATCCTGATCATTTTGATCATAAGCTTGGTTATACTGCTAATTTTGGTTCATAAGCTTGGTTATACTGCTAATGTTGGTTCATAAGATTGGTTATGCTGCTAATTTTGGTTCATAAGATTGGTTATGCTGCTAATTTTGATTGATTAGCTTGGTCATGCTGTTCATTTTGATTGAAACGCTTGGCTATACTGCTAAGTTTGGTTAATTATCTTGGTTACACTGCTTATTTTGATTGATTGGCTTGGTTATACTGCACATTTTGATTGATTAGCTTGGTTATACTGCTCATTTTGTCTGGTTATCTTGGTAATACCTGTGATTTGGAATGATTTAGCTTGGTCATACTTCTAATATTGATTGAAAAGCTTGACTATACTGCTATTTTGATTGATTAGATTGGTTCGACTGCTCATTTTGATTGATTAGCTTAGTTATACTGCTCATTTTGAAGGATTAACATGATCATACTAGTCATTTTTGATTAATTAGATATTAGTTATACCGGTTCTTCAAATTTCGAATGGTTAGCTTGATCATACTAGTCATTTTTAAGTGATTAGCTTGGTTATACTGGTCATGATGGATGGATGGATGGATGGATGGATGGATGGATGGATGGATGGTTGGATGGATGGATGGATGGATGGATGGATGGATGGATGGATGGATGGATGGATAGATAGATAGATAGATAGATAGATAGATAGATAGATAGATAGATAGATAGATAGATAGATAGATACTTTATTTATCCCCGAAGGAAATTTAGGATTTTGATTAAATAGCTTAGTTATACTGCTCATTTTGGCTGATTATTTTGGTTATACTGTTCATTTTGATTGATTATCTTGGTAATACTGATAATTTTGCCTGATAAGATTGGTTATACTGCTCATTTTGATTGACCAGTCTGGTCAGGTTGGTAATTTAGGTTGATTAACTTGGTCATACTGAGTAGTTTGTTCCTATTTCTCAACAAACTTAACCAATTTATTCAGTTTCACTCTGGCTAGGCTCCTTTTTCCTGAAGGAAAATCTGTATTTGAAATTAATAACACTGTCACACACACACACACACCTCACACACACACATTCGGATGAAACCTGGCAGTGGTGGAGCGGAGAGAATGAACGGTAGATCAGTTACAGTTGTTGAATGTTAATTACAGCGTTTTATGGTGGCGGCGGCGCGATAACGTTTTATAGCTTTCTTTAAAGCGAAAGCAGCGGAAATTTATGAGGCCTGAGATGTGGGCCAATGAACTGTGCCCCGGCACGGCACGCTCCTCCGCTCACCTTCCTTTGTCTTAATGACAGAGCAAATTAATTTCCCCCATATTTCCTCTCAGCCGTGACGGAGTCGAAGCCTCGATTAGCTCGCGCCTCCTCCCTCTCCTCCCTCTCCTCCCTCCATCCATTTTATAATTCAGTTTTGCGGCGGGATTCTGCGCTTTAAAATGGAGGCGCCGCCGCGACCCCGGTGATGAGGCGGAACTCGCGGGCTAATCTCTCACCGCGGGACGGAAACCTCAGCGCCGGGCCGGGGAGAACAAGGACACAGGAGAAGCTGTGAGAGAACTGAGGAGCTGTAGAAGAAGAATTTAGAGGACTAACTAAGGGTAATATGCTTGTTTATGAGCTGTTAGTGCAATTAACGAGCATCTTGATCCAAAAATCCAAGAAAAACCCAAGCAAGTTTCTCCAGATTCACCAAGTTAGTTTTTTGGCACAATTAGCATGACCAAACCAATCAACTAGCATAACCAAAATAACTTACCTTGTTGACCAGATTCATTAGTACAAGCAAAAATGATGACCAGTCTAATAAATTTGCTCCAGGTTGGGTCACCAGCACGACCAAGGTATGACCACAATGAAACAACATGACTAGAAACAACATGACCAGAGAATTAAGTTTGTTTTTTTTGACCACTATAAGCTAAGCTAGTCGACCAACATAGAAATTGACCAACAAGACCAGGATTGAACAAGTTTGCTTGTCCAGTTTGACCAAGTTGGTTAATCTACGTGACAAAAATTACCAACCTGTTTGATCAGATTCATTAGTACAAGCATTTTGATGATGAGTCTAGTTAATTTTGTCCAAGCTGTTTGACCAGTATGACCAAGGTTATCCAATCTGACCAAGTTACTGAACCAATATGTCCAAAAAGAACCAACATGACTACTTGTCCAGTTTAAACATGCTGATTAACCAAATTTGCTTGTCCAGTTTGACCAAGTGGGTTAATCAACATGACAAAAATTACCAACCTGGTTGATCAGATTCATTAGTACAATCAGTTTGACGACCAGTTTATTTAAGTTTGACCAGCATGACCAAGGTTATCCAATATGATTAAGTTACTCAACCAAAATGACCAACCTGGTTGACCAGATTCATTACTACAAGCATTTTGATGACCAGTCTAGTTAATTTTGTCCAAGTTGCTTCACCAGCATGACAGAGGTTGTCCAGTATGAACAAGTTACTCAACCAATATGACCACAATTAAACAACATGACTTGAATGACCAATGAATTAAGGTTTTTGCCCACTTTAACCAAACTAGTCAACCAACATGAATATTATAACAAAAATGACTAAGCTGGTTGACCAACAAAACCAGAATGAACAAGGTTATCCAATCAAATTAACCAATATGACCAAATATGACCCAAGGAACCAACATCACTACTGGCCCAGTTGAACCAAGCTGGTTGACCAACATGGACATCAAGACCAAAAATGACCGATCTGCAGCCTAAGCAGCTTAATGAGCCGCTTGGTACAACAAGTTGGAACAACCTGTTTGATCAGAATTATAAGTAAAATCATTTTGATGAAAAGCCTTGTAAGATTTAACCAAGATAGTAGATCAGAATGACCAACTAGTATGGTTTTTGTCCACTTTAACCATGCTGGTGGAACACTATGAAGATCATGGCCAAAATTACCAACCTCATTGATTAGTTTCATTGATACAAACAGTCTAGACTAAGTTGAACCAAGCTTATGATCAAGCTGATTGAAAAGTATGACCAAATGTGGTTCACTAGCATGACTAATATAACCAGCAACAACAAGGTGGTTGACCAACATGATCAACCAACATAAAGGTCCAAGTGGGTGTTCAGTCTGGTTAAATTGTTCAAGCTGTTCAACTAATATGACCAAAATAACTAGAGTTGAGCAATATAAGCAGATTGATGATCCACTTGGACAAGTTGGACCAAGTTGGTTGACCATCATGACCAGCATAAACGAAATGACCAACCTGATTGAGTACAAGATTCATGATTTTGATGACCAATCTAGTAAATTTTGTCCAAGTTGGTTCACCAGCATGACCAAGGTTGTCCAGTATGACCAAGCTACTCAACAAATATGACCACAATGAACCAATTTTGATGATTAGCTTGATTAATTTGACAAAGCTGGCGAATAATGACCAAGCTGTTTGACCAACATGTCCAAAAAGACCAACCATTTTGATGAGTTTTATTGATAAAACAGCCAAGACAAGTTCGGCTAGGCTTACGATCAAGTTGATTGACCAGCATGACCAAGCTAGAAAACCAACATGACCTTAATGACTGGACAAGTTGGAGCAACGTGGTTGACCAACATGATGAGCATGACCAAGCTGGTGGACCACCAAAAGTAATATAATTAGTATTACCAGGCTTGTGTGTTTATTTGAGCCAAGCTAATTGGCTAGCATGGCCAATATATCCAATATGATTGGACATATTCATTGAAATTCTTGATGGTTGGTCATTTTCAACCAACTTTATCAACTTAATTAGGCTTTTCAAGCGAGTAGAGTAGATTTTGAGTCGAGTACTGTAGGTTTCCTGCAGTGGAAAAGCTCCATTTAGTGAGATCCCTTCTTCTTTTTTACCTTCTTTTAGAGTTACACTGGACTTGCAAGGGGGTAAAGCATCTGCAGCTGCAACTGTTAGCCAAGATAAATGTACACTAAATTTAAACCATGCTGATATTTCATCCTGCGTCTCCATCCCCCCGTGCAAATCCCCAGTAAACCCCTTTCCACTTGCTCCACTTCTCAGACGCTACGGTGGAAGCCAGCCTGATAAAACACAGCCTTAAAATCTGCTAAACTGAGCTGTATCAGGATAGAGCTTTAATAAAAAGCTTGAATAAAATATATATACACATTTAAACCCTCACTCGCTCCTACAGCGAGCCGAAACACCGAAAAAGAGCGCAAAAGAGAGGAGGATAAAGAGATTGCCAAAATCCCGAGGTTAATGTGGTTCCAGTCTGAGCCAGGTCAGGCCCACGGGCTAATGGAGGCTATGCTAAGCTAAGCGCTAATGCCAGAGACGTTTAAGATGATCCCTAACTCAAGATTAGCCAAATCCCAGAGCTAGGACTTCAAAGTGCGAGTTTCGAGCCTGACAGATACAAATCTGTCAGTGGAGACGACACTGTTACACTGAAACAGTGTGTGTGTGAGTATATGTGTGTGTGTGTGTGTGTGTGTGTATGAGTATGAGTGAGTGTGTGTGTGTGTGTGTGTTTACTTAGCGCTAGCGTGGGCCGCTCCCACAGGCTTTGCTAACAGAAATAACATCAGATTTTAGCAGCTGCGCTAGGCCTCGGGGGAAGTCAAACCTGACAGCAGAGTGTGTCATCCAACTGTGTGAAGTAAGTTTTATTTCCTAACAGTCTTCGCGTGTTTTGACTTCGCTCAGACTATATTTGGAATCGCTACCGACTTACGTGACGTTCGTCTTCAGACACCCGCGGCCACATTCGCAAACCAGCGGACAGATTAGCTAACGAAGCTCCAGATTTGTTAAAATTAAGCTTCAGATTTGTATAAAAATGAAGCTCCAAATTTGTACAAAATTAAGCTTCAGATTCGAGAAAATGAAGTTACAGATAAAAACAAAAAATGAAGCTCCAGATTTGGAAAATAATTAAGCTGCAGATTTGAGAAAATCAAGCTCCAGATTTGTTAAAATGAAGCTCCAGATATGTATAAAAATGAAGCTCCAGATTTGAGAAAACTAATCTCCGGATTTGTTAAAAACGATACTCCAGATTTGTGAAAACTAAGCTCCAGATTGGAAAAAATGAAGCTCAGATTTGTACAGAATTGGGTAAAAATTAAGCTCCAGATTTGTAAAGATGAAGTTTTGTTTAGTGAAAATGAAACTCCAGATTTGGCTCGAGATTTGAGTAAATAAAACCCTGTTTTGTAAAAATAAAAGTCTAGATTTGAGAAAATGAATCTCCAGATTTGTAAAAAATTGAAGGTCCAGATTTGTATAAAAATGAAGCTCCAGATTTTATGAAAATGAAGCACCAGATTTGTGCAGATTTGTAAAAAAAATGAAGCTCCAAATATAAAAAGTTCAGCTCTAGATTTGTTAAAATGAAGCTCCAGACTTTAAAAAAATAAGTTCCAGATTTGTGCAGATTTGGGAAAAGGAAGCTCCAGATTTGAGAAAATGAAGCTCTAGGTTTGTACAAAATATAGCTAAATAAAGCTCGGATTTGTGCAAATTTGGGAAAATGAAGCTCTAGATTTGTATAAAAATGAAGCTCTAGATTTGTGAAAATTAGGCTTTAGATTGGAAAAAAATGGCTCCAGATTTAAGTAAATTAAACCCTGTTTTGTAAAAATAAAAGTCCATATTTGAGAAAACGGAGCTCCAGATTCGTATAAAATTGAAAGTCCAGATTTGTGTAATTAATATCCATATTTGTTAAAAAAAAAAAATTTGAAACTTCAGATTTGTAAACCAACCCTCTAGGCTTGTTGAATGGTGTTGAACTGACTGATGTTGCTGAATTTTGTATATATGTAGATTTTATCTAAAGTGATTGTTTGTAAACTTGACAGCCAGAATCCACATGAATCACATCTAAACTACATTTGTCAGTGGACTGAAATATTATTCTAATCAGATTTGTACTGATGTTTTGACGAGCTGGACATTCAAAATCCGATTTCGACACTTCTGATTGGTCGTGAAATAGAAGATAAAAAAAAACATATGTATAATAATGCTAACTTCTGTTAACCTATCGTGATCATGAATCCTCTTTTTTCAGACATCCCACCTCTCCCACGATTACCGTGATTCTCACACATGTAGAACGACTGAATACTTATCAGGATTTACACTCATCCTTTCTTTCATAGTGCATCAGTTGCATCAGTTTCACCACTGCCCACTCTAAACTCTAGACCCTGTTTTTTAATGGGATTTGAATCTGGAATGGGAAAGTTCTAGAGCTGAATGGTTCATACGGATCGTTTTACGCCATATTGCTCAGCAGTTGTCACTCCAATTCCAATCTCCTTTAAAGTGCTTGAGAGAATTCCGGAAAGCTGCTGCACTTCTACAGCTCCCAGCAGAAGCTAACGGGAGCCAGAAGGCTAAACCTGTAAATCTGTCTGTCGGGGAAGATTTGCCAAAACGTTTGTCCATAAAAAAGGAAAAATGAAAAAGGCGCAGGAGCGGAGCGTCGGCTCGGAGACAGATCGGATTAGAGGGAGCCAGCGGGGGGGCTCCTCTGCGCTGCGTATGTCAATAAAAACAGGTGTTAACCAGATTAGCTTCGATGCTAAGAGCTCTGCTAATCCTAGCGGAGATCTGAGGAAGATCAGTCCCCAGAATGCTAATGCAGGGAGTCTGGAGTCCGAGCCGCGGAGGCGCTGAGGAGTGTGTGAGTGAGGGAGCTGGAGTCACCAAAATATTTTAACAATAAGTCGTAATGTTTCCAGAATAAAGTCATAATATTTCGAGAATAAAGTCATAATGTTTCAAGAATAATGTTGTAATATTTCAGGAATAGCAGTGTAATATTTTTAAGAATAAAGTCGTAATATTTTACGTGAAAGTTTTAAGAATAAAGTCGTAATATTTTACGTGAAAGTTTTAAGAAAAAAGTCGTAATATATTACGTGAAAGTTTTAAGAATAAAGTCGTAATATTTTACGTGAAAGTTTTAAGAATAAAGTCGTAATATTTTACATGAAAGTTTTAAGAAAGAAGTCGTAATATTTTAAGTGAATGTTTTAAGAATAAAGTCGTAATATTTTACGTGAAAGTTTTAAGAATAAAGTCGTAATATATTACGTGAAAATTTTTTGAATAAAGTCGTAATATTTTACGTGAAAGTTTTAAGAATAAAGTCGTAATATTTTATGTGAAAGTTTTAAGAATAAAGTCGTAATATTTTAAGTGAATGTTTTAAGAATAAAGTCGTAATATTTTACGTGAAAGTTTTAAGAATAAAGTCGTAATATATTACGTGAAAGTTTTAAGAATAAAGTCGTAATATTTTACGTGAAAGTTTTAAGAATAAAGTCGTAATATATTACGTGAAAGTTTTAAGAATAAAGTCGTAATATTTTAAGTGAATGTTTTAAGAATAAAGTCGTAATATTTTATGTGAAAGTTTTAAGAATAAAGTCGTAATATTTTAAGTGAATGTTTTAAGAATAAAGTCGTAATATATTACGTGAAATTTTTAAGAATAAAGTCGTAATATTTTAAGTGAAAGTTTTAAGAATAAAGTCGTAATATTTAAGTGAAATTTTTAAGAATAAAGTCATAATATTTTATGTAAAAGTTTTAAGAATAAAGTCGTAATATTTTACGTGAAAGTTTTAAGAATAAAGTCGTAATATTTTATGTGAAAGTTTTAAGAATGAAGTCGTAATATTTTAAGTGAATGTTTTAAGAATAAAGTCGTAATATATTACGTGAAAGTTTTAAGAATAAAGTCGTAATATTTTACGTGAAAGTTTTAAGAATAAAGTCGTAATATTTTATGTGAAAGTTTTAAGAATGAAGTCGTAATATTTTAAGTGAATGTTTTAAGAATAAAGTCGTAATATATTACGTGAAATTTTTAAGAATAAAGTCGTAATATTTTATGTGAAAGTTTTAAGAATAAAGTCGTAATATTTTATGTGAAAGTTTTAAGAATGAAGTCGTAATATTTTAAGTGAAAGTTTTAAGAATAAAGTCGTAATATTTTACGTGAAAGTTTTAAGAATAAAGTCGTAATATTTTACGTGAAAGTTTTAAGAATAAAGTCGTAATATATTACGTGAAAGTTTTAAGAATAAAGTCGTAATATTTTAAGTGAATGTTTTAAGAATAAAGTCGTAATATTTTATGTGAAAGTTTTAAGAATAAAGTCGTAATATTTTACGTGAAAGTTTTAAGAATAAAGTCGTAATATATTACGTGAAATTTTTAAGAATAAAGTCGTAATATTTTAAGTGAAAGTTTTAAGAATAAAGTCGTAATATTTAAGTGAAATTTTTAAGAATAAAGTCATAATATTTTATGTAAAAGTTTTAAGAATAAAGTCGTAATATTTTACGTGAAAGTTTTAAGAATAAAGTCGTAATATTTTATGTGAAAGTTTTAAGAATGAAGTCGTAATATTTTAAGTGAATGTTTTAAGAATAAAGTCGTAATATATTACGTGAAATTTTTAAGAATAAAGTCGTAATATTTTATGTGAAAGTTTTAAGAATAAAGTCGTAATATTTTATGTGAAAGTTTTAAGAATGAAGTCGTAATATTTTAAGTGAAAGTTTTAAGAATAAAGTCGTAATATTTTACGTGAAAGTTTTAAGAATAAAGTCGTAATATATTACGTGAAAGTTTTAAGAATAAAGTCGTAATATTTTACGTGAAAGTTTTAAGAATAAAGTCGTAATATTTTATGTAAAAGTTTTAAGAATAAAGTCATAATATTTTAAGTGAAAGTTTTAAGAATAAAGTCGTAATATTTTAAGTGAAAGTTTTAAGAATAAAGTCGTAATATTTTAAGTGAATATTTTAAGAATAAAGTCGTAATATTTTACGTGAAAGTTTTAAGAATAAAGTCGTAATATTTTACGTGAATGTTTTAAGAATAAAGTCGTAATATATTAAGTGAAAGTTTTAAGAATAAAGTCGTAATATTTTACATGAAAGTTTTAAGAATAAAGTTGTAATATTTTATGTGAAAGTTTTAAGAATAAAGTCGTAATATTTTAAGTGAATGTTTTAAGAATAAAGTCGTAATATTTTACGTGAAAGTTTTAAGAATAAAGTTGTAATATTTTATGTGAAAGTTTTAAGAATGAAGTCGTAATATTTTAAGTGAATGTTTTAAGAATAAAGTCGTAATATATTACGTGAAATTTTTAAGAATAAAGTCGTAATATTTTAAGTGAAAGTTTTAAGAATAAAGTCGTAATATTTTAAGTGAAAGTTTTAAGAATAAAGTCGTAATATTTTAAGTGAATGTTTTAAGAATAAAGTCGTAATATTTTAAGTGAATGTTTTTAAGAATAAAGTCGTAATATTTCAGGAATAATGTCATATTTTTAAGAATAAAGTCGTAATATTTTAAGAATAAAAACATAATATGTCTAGAATAAATATTTCAGGAAAAAAATTAAAGTCGTAATGTTTTGAATATAAAGTCATATTATTTTAAGAATAAAGTCATAATGCTTCTAGGATAAAGTTGTAATATTTTAAGAATAAAGTCAAAATATTTGTTAAGAATGAAGTCAGAATATTTTAAGAATAAAGGCATAATATTTCTACCATAAAGTTGGAATATTTCAAGAAAAAAATTACAATGTTTCAAGAATAATTTTGTAATATTTCAGTCGTAATATTTTAATTTAATGTTTTTAGAAAAAAAGTCGTAATATTTTAAGAATAAAACCATAATATTTCTAGAATAAATATTTCAGGAAAAGAGTTACAATGCTTCAAGAATAAAGTCGTAATGTTTTGAAAGTAAAGTCATATTATTTTAAGAATAAAGTTGTAATATTTTGAGAAAAAAGTTAAAATGTTTTAAGAATAAAGTCATAATATTTTAGGAATAACGTAAGATTTTCAAGAATAAAGTCAGAATATTTTAAGAATAAAGCCATAATATTTCTACAATAAAGTTGGAATATAAAAAAGTTACAATGTTTTAGGCGAAAAGTTGTAATGTTTTGAGAATGAAGTCGTAATATTTCAGGAAGAAAATGTTTATATTTATTAAGAAAAAAATTGGACTGTTTTGAATTTAAAGTTGAAAATCAAAACTAATATTTATATTTTGAGGATTAATTAATAATATTTAGAAAAATATACTTTAACACCCATCTAGTAACCACCTGGCAGTGCCACGGCAACCACCTGGAATCTTGCAACATCACAACAGAGTCATATTATCAACTTTCATCATCAACTGTCATCTAGTATACCATATCAACCACTGCGGGAAATGTACAAAGACATTTCACTTTAGTTTGAGAAGCACAGATACAGTAGATAAACTGAATCGTACACTGAAATGCTGTATTACTTTACATTTTTAGAGTGTTTTACTGTAATTATCATTACTGAAGTGTGTGTTCAGGTGTTTTAATTTAACTGCATGGTGTGATTAGGCGAGTTTTAGAAATTGGGAAGAATTGACTAAAAAATTGACTAAAAATGAGAAAAGTGGTTAAAATACCACAGAAAATATGAGCGATATTATACAAAACATTACTGTATAAACATTACAATCACCACAGATACAGCTCATCATCTTATGCAACCACACATACAAACACACACACACACACACACACACACCTTTTTTCCAGCGCAGTGTTTTATCTACACACTATCTCACACACCACACGAGTTTCAATTATCATTTCTCGTTTTATCTCGATTTACCACTTTGTTATCAGTTGGTTATCTGTTCGCTGCTGTCCTGGCTGAGTGGCAAACAGCAACACTCCCACACACTTTCTCACACTGCTGCAGAACGTGTGTGTGTGTGTGTGTGTGTGTGTGTGTGTGTGTGTGTGTGTGAACAATATTCATAGAACCATCTGCTGCCTTTCCTTGAAGATCAGCTGATAAACGATTCGTCTGTAATGCAGCAGCTTCCTAGAACCATTTGTTTATTCTCACTCAACAATACAAAGCAAACACACACACACACACACACACACACACACACTCATACACACCCACACACTCAGACATGGCACATTATTCACATAAACACTTCGTTGTCGAGGTCTTGACCTTTGTAAAGCATCTCAAGTGATTCTTATAAACATATCTCAACATAACCCCTGCTTAAGTGCTTCCTCCCTGGCCATTTTACCGGAAACACCTGATTTAGCACTTCCTCACTGGCCACTTTGTTGGAAACAGCAAGTTTTGTGCTTCCTAACTAGTAGTCCTTACTAGTAACTTAATTAGAAACACCTGATTTTCTGCGTCCTTACTGGACACTTTACTGGAAACACCCGATTAAGCACATCCTCACCGGCCACTTTAATGGAAACCCCCGACTTTAAACTTCCTCACTGGCCACTTTATTGGAAACACCATGTTTTGTGCTTATTTACTGGCTAATTTATTGTAAATATCTGAATTTCAGCTTCATGACTCTGGTCACTTTATTGAAAACGCTTGATTCTGACCTTCCCCGCTGGACACTTTATTGGAAACCCCTGACTTAAACTTCCTCGCTGGCCACTTTATTAGAAACACCTGGGTTTTCTGCTTCCTTACTTTGGCCACTTTTTTGGAAACCCCTGACTTTGAGCTTCTAGGCTGGCCACTTTATTGGAAACATCTGTTTTACTGCTTCCACACTGGCCAATTTATTAGAAACCCCTGATTTTGAGCTTCTTGGCTGGTCAATTTATTGGAAACACCTGATTCTGAGTTTCCCCACTGGCCAATTTATTAGAAACACTTGGGATTGAGCTTTTATATTTGGCCACTTTATTGGAAACCACAACATTTTGAGCTTCCTCAGTGACCACTTTATAGGAAACACCTGATTTTGAGCTTCTTGGTTGGCCACTTTATTGGAAACACTTGATTTAGCGCTTCCTCAATGGCCACTTTATTAGAAATACCTAATTTTGAGCTTCTTTGCTGGTCAATTTATTGGAAACCCCAATTTTGAGCTTCTTAGCTTGTCACTTTATTGGAAACACCTGATTCTGAGCTTCCCCACTGGCCACTTTATTGGAAACCCCTGACTTTTAAGCTTCCTCGCTGGCCACTTTATTAGAAACACCTGGGTTTTCTGCTTCCTTACTTTGGCCACTTTATTAGAAACCCCTGATTTTTAGCTTCTTGACTGGTCATTTTATTGGAAACACCTGATTCTGAGATTCCCCACTGGCCACTTTATTAGAAACACCTGCGAATGTGCTTAGTTACTCTGGTTACTTTATATTGGGAACCCCTGAATTTGAAGATTATTGGCTGGCCACTTTATTAGAAACACTTGTGATTGAGCTTGTATTATTGGCCACTTTATTGGAAACCCCTACATTTTGATCTTTTTCACTGGCCACTTTATTGGAAACACCTGCTTTAATGCTTCATCACTCGCCAATTCATTAGGAACACCTACTTATTTTGAGCTTTTTAATTTGCCAATTCATTAGGAACTTATTTACATATACATATTTGTGCTTCCTGATTTGCCAATTTATTAGGAACACCTATTGTTTTTTTTTTTTTTTCATTTTCCTTACTTGTCAGTTTATTAGGAACACCTACTTTTAGAAACACAAGTATGATCTCTCAGCCGAGTATCAATAAAACTTTCAGCACTGAGGTAACGAGAGCGAGAGGACGGGTGAGCGAGAGAGAGAGAGAGTGAGAGAGAGAGAGAGAGAGAGAGAAACACAATTATAAAGCTTCATTTCTTCGGAGAACTATGAAGTCGTTTCCCGGCGGAGCGCCGGAGCGCAAATCAATTTCTCTCAGTCGATTACAAGCAGCGAGGTGCTAACCTTCATTTGTGAGTCTAATACTCCGACAGTTATGTAGAACACATACCAATTAAACAATTCTGCTCAAATAAGGGGGCCGTGAACTGACGCCGTTATACAGGCCAGGCCCCAGAGGGACGCTGGGTTATCGGCTTAGAGAGAGAGGGAGAGAAAGAGAGAGAGAGAGATAGAGAGAGAGAGAGAAAGCAAGAGAGAGAGAGAGAGAGAGAGAGAGAGACGTGTAAAAGTCATTAGTTAATCCTAATACTGTGTGAAACGGTACGCTGGTATTAGACAAGGCAGATTGTCTAATGTGGAGAACCGAGCAGAAAAGGTCAATCAATAACGGTCCTGACCGCTGGAGGACCGCTGTCAGGGGAAGTGTGTGAGTGTGTGTGTGTGTGTGTGTATGTGTGAGTGTGTGTGTGTGTGTGTGTGTTAACTGATAATGGTGTGTGACTCATATATATGGGTAATAGACCCCTGAGGAGCTGCTGTCATCCTGCATTCGCTGCCCATACAGCGCTCACTTACAGCCACTGGCCACTTTACTGGAAACACCCTCCCACACTCTGTGCTATCGCTAAAACTGGCCACTTTATTGGAAACACCTGAAAACCTCAAAAACTGGCCACTTTATTAGAAACACCTAAACACTTCTAAAACTTGTCACTTTATTAGAAACACATTTCCATATTAAAATACACCAAAAACTGGACGCTTTATTAGAAACACATTTCTATTTTGGGCTTCCACTAAAAAAACTGGCCACTTTATTAGAAACATCTAAAACCCTCAAAAACTGGCCACTTTATTAGAAACACCTAAACGGGTAAAAAAAACGGCCACTTTATTAGAAACATGTCTATATTAAAATTCCTCAAAAATTGGCCACTTTATTAGAAACACATTTCTATATTGGCGTCCACTAAAAAAACTGGCCACTTTATTAGAAACACCTAAACCCCAACTAAAACTGGCCACTTTATTAGAAACACCTAAGCCCAACTAAAACTGGCCACTTTATTAGAAACACCTAAACCCCAACTAAAACTGGCCACTTTATGAGAAACATCTAAACCCCTCTAAAACTGGCCACTTTATTAGAAACAGATTTGTATATTAAAATTCCTCAAAAACTGGCCACTTTATTAGAAACACCTGAAAACTTCAAAAACTGGCCACTTTATTAGAAACACATTTCTATATTGGCGTCCACTAAAAAAACTGGCCACTTCATTAGAAACACCTAAACCCCAACTAAAACTGGCCACTTTATTAGAAACACCTAAACCCCAACTAAAACTGGCCACTTTATGAGAAACATCTAAACCCCTCTAAAACTGGCCACTTTATTAGAAACAGATTTCTATATTAAAACTCCTCAAAAACTGGCCACTTTATTAGAAACACCTGAAAACTTCAAAAACTGGCCACTTTATTAGAAACACCCTCTTACATTGTGCTTTCACTAAAACTAGAACATCCTCTTATCTTGTCTCTCCTCACTGGCCAGTTATTGATCCCACTGATTATTGCATTGATTATTGATCCTATTGATTATTCCTGTAACAGGACTGATTAGCAGTAATTAATACATGCTGGATGATGTGGATGATGGAGCGAGTGATGACAGCAAGGCGGAGTTACAGCTTCACAACACACACTCCGTTCCCACACTCACACACACACACACACACACACACACACACACACACACACACACACACACACACACACACACGCATACACACACACACACACGTGCAGGATCTCAGCGCTTATTGAAAATCTAAATGCCGCTCGGCCGATGTGCAGACGTTAGGACAGATTTATGATAATTCTGATGCTGGGTGGTGATGCTGAGCCGCCGTTTCCTGGCAACAGCATCCGTATCCCGGAGGCCTGAACACTGCAGCGCGATAGGAGGCTGCGATGTAAATGTGCTGCACAGATCTCTCTCTCTCTTACATTCTCTCTCTCTCTCTCTCTCTCTCTCTCTCTCTCTCTCTCTCACGTACATATATTCTCCATTCATTCTCTCTATCTCTCTTACATACGTTCTCTCTCTCGCATGCATACAATCTCTCTCTTTCGCATACATACATTCTCTCTCTATCTCTCACGTACATACATTCTTTCTCTCGCGTACATATATATTTTCCATACATTCTCTCTCTCTCTCTCGCGTACATATATTCTCCATACATTCTCTCTCTCTCACGTACATATATTCTCTCCCTCGCTCTCTTACATGCGTTCTCTCTCTTGCACGCATACAATCTATCTCTCTCACATACATACATTCTATTTTTCTATCATTCACGTACATACATTCTCTCTCTCGCATTCTGTCTTTCTCTCATGTACACACATTCTCTCTCTTGCTTACATACAATATCTTTCTCTCTCTCTCACGTACATACATTCTCTACACAATCTCTCTCTCGCATACATACATTCTCTTTCTCTTACATTCTCTTTCTCTCTCTCATTTACACACTTTCTATTTTTCTCTGGCTTACACACAAACTCTCTCTCTCTCTTACACACATTCTTTCTCTCACTTATATCTCACACAGATTCTCTCTCTCGCTTACATACAATCTCTCTCTTTCTCTCACTTATATACATTCTCTCTCACGCTTACAAACATTCTCTTTCTCTCTCTTGCTTACACATATTCTCTTTCTCTCTCTCTCTCGCTTATATGCATTCTCTTTCTCTCTCGCTTACACACATTCTCTCTTTCTTGCTTACAAACATTCTCTTTCGCGCTCACTTATGTACATTCTCTTTTGTGCTTACAAACATAATTCTCTTTCTCTCTCACTTACAAACATTCTCTTTCTCTCTCCCACTTACGCATTTCTCTGTCTCTCTTGCTTACATACATTCTCTTTCGCTCTCACTTATGTACATGCTCTCTCGTGCTTACAAACATTCTCTTGCTCTCTCTCTTGCTTAGACATATTCTATCTCTCTCTTTCGCTTTTATACATTCTATTTCTCTCTTGCTCTTTTACATACATTCTCTCTCTCGCTTACAAACATTCTCTTTCTCACTCTCTTTTACATTTATTCGCTCTCTCTCGCGCTTGTTTTGAAGACACTAGAAAATACTAGAGCATCACTTCACGATCTTCTCCTGAACCCCGGTATTACAGTTTACTGATGTCATAAAGCCCCGCATCCCTGATGACATCACACAGGCCTTAAACTCTGATTTACTAAAACTTCACTTTTAGCCATTCCAGCATCTCGGAGAGAACGACAACTAGCCAATTAATTAGGAACACCTTTTTATTTCACCTGTTTATTTTGAGCTTTCTTGCTTTTTGTGATTTTTTTAAATTTTCCTTATTGGACACTTTATACAAATATATATTTTTTTGAAAATGAGAGTTATGAGCGATGACATCACCCAGACTTTAAACTCGGGGTAATTAAAACTCCGCTTACAGTAAACGATATCGGTCAGGCTGCAGGAGACGAGCGTGTTCAGCTCAGTCTACAGAAACGCACAAACACACACACACACACACTACTATAATAAACACACAACAACACAGCACCCCCCCCCCCTCCCTCCCACATACCCTCCCCCACCTCACCTCACCTTTAGCCGCTGCGGCGTCTCGGCGAGCGCGGCGAGGGAACGCACACACGGTAAACACGCCGAGTCAAAGGAGAGCCAAAAACAAAGAGCAACACTAATTAGCCAATTAATGAGCAATTAAGCTCCTGGAGCCTAATGGCCTGTTGTCTGGCTCGTTAATGGGTCCCGTTAGACTGACAGCTCCGTTAAGCTCAGCGGAGAGAGAGAGAGAGAGAGAGAGAGAGAGAGAGAGAGAGAGAGGGCAAAATGACAGAAATAGGCCATAACTCATCCACTGCCATGAAGGACAAATTCCACATTAGTAAAGGTCTTTACTCAGCGCCGGCTCCCGGGAGCGCACATGCAAATAGGCTAATCTGCAGGAAATGGATGTGGCATAACGAAGTATTTACAATCACTTAACGAAGAGCCGTACATGAATCAGAATTAAAATCACACACCTGCATACCAAACAGATACGCTATAATATAGCATATATATATATATATATATATATATATATATATATATATATATATATATATATATATATAGGGCACATTAATTATACTATATACAGCTAGACCACTTAAAAATGATGAGTTTCTTTGATTGATTTTACCAAATTGAAAACCGCTGGAATATAATCAAGAGGAAGATGGATGATCACAAGGAGTGACGGCATAAAAAAAATTATCCAAAAGCAGTGTGTAAGACTGGTGGAGGAGAACATGATGCCAAGATGCATGAAAAAAAAACTGTGATTAAAAACCACCAGGGTTATTCCACCAAATATTGTTATATATTTCTGAACTCTTAAAACTACTTTATGAATATGAACTTGTTTTTCTTTTATTTGCATTATTTGAGGTCTGAAAGCTCTGCATCATTTTTTTTGTTATTTCAGCCATTTCTGATTTTCTGCAAATAAATAAAAAAATAAATGCTCTAAATGAGAATATTTTTATGTGGAATTTGGGAGAAATGTTGTCTGTAGTTTATAGAATAAAACAACAATGTTCATTTCACTCAAATATAAACCTATAAATAGCAAAATCAGAGAAACTCATTCAGAAACTGTGATTCTCTGATTTTGCTATATATATATATATATATATATATATATATAGCAAAACAAGTTCATATTCATAAAGTTTTAAGAGTTCAGAAATAATTAGTATTTGGTGGAATAACCCTGGTGGTTTTTAATCACTGGTTTTCATGCATCTCAGCATCATGTTCTCCTCCACCAGTCTTACACACTGCTTTTGGATAACTTTATGCTGCTTTACTCCTGGTGTAAAAATTCAAGCAGTTCAGTTTGGTGGTTTGATGGTTTGTGATCATCCATCTTCCTCTTGATTATATTCCAGAGGTTTTCATTTGGTTTCATTTTAAGTGCTCTCTTCTATATATTTTTTCAGAGCTGTATATACTGTATATATTGAAGATATATAGTGTTGTTCCATGAAAAGAAGAAATACATAGAAAGAGCAGCTATAACACAAAACCTGAACTTCCTGTTCACACGCTGCCTAATATAAAGTATCCACTCCATTATAGGAGCCACTGAAACCAACACCATCAGTGTTCTCCACCTTAGCTTACAGTGGTTTTAATGTTATGGCAGATCAGAGTATATCAGAATAAAAAAAGCACTCTAAGCAGTGCGGCCTGCTAATCTTCCATATAAATATGAGGATTAAAAAATGCAAATGCAAACTCACATTAAAAGAGCACAGCTGTCTCCAATTAAAGCTAGTAGATTGTGCTAACACATGCTAATAGATTTTGAGCTAATATTTAATGGCTGTGCATCGCCGCGGTCTGTTTTCAATTTGCCAAGGACATGTGAATTATGTCGATATAAAAACGCAAGCAAAAGAAAAAAGAGAGAGAGAGAGAGAGAGAAAGCTTCGCTGCAGAAATAAAAGCAAGAATGCCTTTTCAGAGACCAGCTTTATTAGCTTCTGACTAATTTCCAGGGCTGATTATACGTCTTTTGAGGAAATTCCAGACGTATAAATAATGCACACGGAATAATTAGCAACATAAATATTTATCTGAAGCTGCAAAAAGTGCGGGGCATGGAAAAATATATAAATTGTGTCTTTTATGCACGTTAATATTAGTCTATAAACACCTCAATAACAATAAACACTCCTATACACTAGAATAGGAGATATTAGTCTATAAACACCTCAATAATAATAATAATAATAATAATAATAATAATAATAATAATAATAATAATAATAAACACTCTTATACAGTAGAATAGGAGATATAAGTCTATAAACACCTCAATAATAGTAATAAACACTCCTATACACTAGAATAGAATAGGAGATATTAGTCTATAAACACCCTTAATAATAATAATAAACACTCCTATACACTAGAATAGGAGATATTAGTCTATAAACACCCTTAATAATAATAATAATAAACACTCATATATTCTAGAATAGAATAGGAGATATTAGTCTATAAACACATCAATAATAATTATAAACACTCCTATACACTAGAATAGAATAGGAGATATTAGTCAATAAACACCTCAATAATAATAATAAACACTCCTATACACTAGAATAGGGGATACTAGTCTATAAACACCTCAATAATAATAAACACTCCTATACACTAGAATAGAATAGGAGATATTAGTCTATAAACACCCTTAATAATAATAATAAACACTCCTATACACTAGAATAGGAGATATTAGTCTATAAACACCTCAATAATAATAATAATAATAATAATAAACACTCCTATACACTAGAATAGAATAGGAGATATTAGTCTATAAACACCTCAATAATAATTATAAACACTCTTATACACTAGAATAGAATAGGAGATATTAGTCTATAAACACCTCAATAATAATTATAAACACTCCTATACACTAGAATAGAATAGGAGATATTAGTCTATGAACACATCAATAATAATAATAAACACTCCTATACACTAGAATAGAATGGGAGATATTAGTCTATGAACACCTCAATAATAATAATAAACACTCCTATACACTAGAATAGAATAGGAGATATTAGTCTATGAACACCTCAATAATAATAATAAACACTCTTATCTATACACTAGAATAGTAGATATTAGTCTATAAACACCTCAATAATGATAATAAACACTCCTATCTATACACCAGAATAGGAGATATTAATGAATAAACACCTCTATTTGTGTGATATGAAGCTGTAGCTCGTGTTGTGATGTGTGTATATAAGTGTGTGTATACATAAGTGTGTGTATGTAAATGTTTGTGTGTGTGTGTGTGTGTTTATGACGTAGCTCTGATGTGCAGTGTTAGCGTAGCGCTCCGCTAGCTCTGACCTTTCTCAGCGCGGCGTGTTTTCCAGGCATGTTTTAATTAATGTGGGTCGGGCGTGTTTAGGGCGAGCTGTCGGCTGCTGGGCATTTCAGGCCTTTTCACTTCACATCTACACTCTGCCCCCTCCCCTCCCCCCCCCACACACCCCCACACCGCGCCCTACGAGAAACTGAGCGTCCAAATCACCATCAAATCACAACACAGAGCCTTCAGGTAATGCAACTGAGCTATTATTAAAATTAGCATTTTAATTCAGACGTGACGGAGCGCTGAACTCCATCCGTCCACAGATTCCGTCAAGATCAAGGTGAAATATCCGTGTCTTTGCATTAACTCATGCTAATAAACAAATGACAGCTTCCCCTACACTGAAAAAAATGATGCGTAAAATGTATTTATGAAAAGTTTCGCAACTTTCTCCATTCGCTTTTTTTAAGTAAACTAATTTCAGATAAATTGAAGTAACTTCAACTCAGTTTAAAGACTTAAATGTTATATAGAGTAAATAAGTGAACTGAACTTCAGTCAATCCTTTCTTTTAGTAAACTTTACTTCATTTCTGCATACAATATTACCTCATTACAATGACTTAATTTATACAGTATTTTTAATGAATTATTTATGATACATAATATATTATAATTCCTGAAATGTAAATATTTTTAGTTAAAACACACATATTACACTCTCTCAACACATGGGTGGCATCTAATACATTTTTTTAGTATACTGTTTACCAAATAAATCTTTGAGATTATTTAAATATTTGAATTTGTGTTTTAACTCAAATTATATATTATAATTAAGTAATTAAATAAATAAATGAAGTAAAGTTTACTAAAAGAAAGGATTGACTGAAGTTCGGTTCACTTATTTACTCTATGTAACATTTAAGTCTTGGAACTGATTTGAAGTAACTTAAATTTACATGAAATTAAATTTACTTAAAAAAAAAAAAAGCAAATGCAGAAAGTTGCGAAAAAGTACTTTTTTAATTAACTTTGTGAAGTGTGAAGGTGTGCTTGGATTAACCTTGAAAGTCTAGGTCTGGGCTCATTGCTATCATAGCATGCAGTATATGTATTATCATATTTTACACCTTCCACCTCCGTCGTTTAAATAGCTACAGTGCTTCTGAATATATCTACACTGATGGGCGTGGTGGTCTGGGAATGAGGTGTGTTCAGGTACATTTCTGGTGTATTATTATCTCTCTTGGCAGCGAAAAATACAGGTGCACCACTGACTGAATACAACCTAGACAGATAATAACAATAAACAGAATAAAGAGAATGAAAGAGCAGATCAGTTTCCTCTGCTTTAAGAGAAGAGTTTGTTGGACACGTCCAGGTAGCTGCACCGTTAAAATAGCAATCCGGCAAAGTCAAAGCTCACCTGACTCTTAAAGGGAATGATGAGCAAGTGACACGAAGATTGGTTTATTTCACGTTACACCCACAATTAACCACACCCATTAATTAATCAATTAAGATAATTAGTACATGTGTTTGTGCGTTTTGAGCTGGGCAAGCTGGTGTTTCTGTATCTACTGTAACTGTAGATTAATGGATTTAATTATAAACAACAATAAAAGTAATCTGAATGGAAACTGCTATGGGATGCACCTGCACTCAAAGGTATTAATACCAAAAATACTGTAGGTTCTATATAGCACTAAACAATGGTCTACACAATAAATAAATAAACAAATAAAAAATAAAAAACGTTTTTTAAATAGTTCTCCCAAAGGGTTCTTAGATAAGTTAGAGATGAGTTGGAAATCATCCAGCATCCTCCCTTCACTAATATGCTCTTGTGGCTGAATGCAATCAAATCCTCACAGCAATGTGAGCCCAAAATCTAGTACAAAGTTGTCCCTGGGCAGTAGAGACAGTTACTCCAACAAAAAGCAGAATAAATGATTTTAAAACATCTGCCCATATAATTGCAAACTTTATATGCTGGTTTATATGTTATCTGCTGGTTTAAAGATGGTTTTATATGAATGAAAGTATTTGGATGATTTTACAGACGCAGAAGCCTCCCCCTCCCCCACCGTCCCGCTCCTGTTGTTCTCCACTTTGCCCCTCTAATGAATTCCAAAATGTTAGGATTTGCATTTCAATCTGGCAACCGGCCTCTTTCCACAAAAACCCCTCCATCTCTCTCTCTCTCTCTCTCTCTCTCTCTCTCTTTCCCGCTCTTTTCCCCCTCAAAGCTGAATCGAATTAAACGGCCGGGGGGCTTTATTTTCTTTTTTTCATCGTAAAGGCTTCGCAACAACAACGTAATTGCACGCTTTTCCCCCTCCGTCATTACGGGGGACGCTTTCGGCGTCCTGTTTACAAGCTAAATAAATCAGCACACACACAAAACATCTGGAGCTACAAAAGAGGCCTTAAGTGGCTCTTAGAGAGAGAGAGAGAGAGAAAGAGAGAGAGTGAGAGAGAGAGAGAGAGAGAGAGAGAGAATGAAAGTGACTGTATGAGGGAAGAAAGATACATATGTATATTGTACGTATAAGAGAGTGCTGGGAAGTATAGGGTAGTATAGGAGTTCTACGGTAGTGTAGTAAAGGGAGTATAGATTAGTATAGTCATTTTAAGATAGTGTAGTATAGGGAGTATAGCGCAGTATAGCGATTCTAAGACAGTGTAGTGAGGGAATATAGGGTAGAATAAGAATATTAGGGTAGTGTAGTATAGGGAGTATAGGGTAGTATAAGAATAGTAGGGTAGTGTAGTATAGGGAGTATAGGGTAGTATAAGAATAGTAGGGTAGTGTAGTATAGGGAATATAGGGTAGTATAGGGAATATAGGGTAGTATAAGAATATTAGGGTAGTGTAGTAGAGTAGTATAGGAATTTTAGGGTAGTGTAGTATAGGGAATATAGCGGACTATAGGGATTTTAGGGTAGTGTAGTATAGGGAGTATAGGGTAGTATAGGGAATATAGGGTAGTATAGGGAATATAGGGTAGTATCAGAATATTAGGGTAGTGTAGTATAGGGAGTATAGAGTAGTATAGGAATTTTAGGGTAGTGTAGTATAGGGAATATAGCGGACTATAGGGATTTTAGGGTAGTGTAGTATAGGGAGTATAGGGTAGTATAGGGAATATAGGGTAGTATCAGAATATTAGGGTAGTGTAGTATAGGGAGTATAGAGTAGTATAGGAATTTTAGGGTAGTGTAGTATAGGGAATATAGCGGACTATAGGGATTTTAGGGTAGTGTAGTATAGGGAATATAGGGTAGTATAGGGAATATAGGGTAGTATAAGAATATTAGGGTAGTGTAGTATAGGGAGTATAGAGTAGTATAGGGAATATAGGGTAGTATAGGGAATATAGGGTAGTATCAGAATATTAGGGTAGTGTAGTATAGGGAGTATAGAGTAGTATAGGAATTTTAGGGTAGTGTAGTATAGGGAGTATAGCAGACTATAGGGATTTTAGGGTAGTGTAGTATAGGGAGTATAGAGTAGTATAGGAATTTTAGGGTAGTGTAGTATAGGGGGTATAGTGCAGTATAGGAATTTTAGGGTAGTGTAATATAGGAAATATAGAGTAGTATATGAATTTTAGGGTAGTGTAGTATTGGGAGTATAGCGCAGTATAGGAATTTTAGGGTAGTGTAGTATAGGGAGTATAGATTAGTATAGGAATTTTAAGCTAGTGTAGTATAGGGAGTATAGATTAGTATAGGAATTTTAAACTGGTGTAGTATAGTGAGTATAGATTATTATAGGAATGTTAAGATAGTGTAGTATAGGGAGTATAGATTAGTATAGGAATTTTAAGCTAGTGTATTATAGGGAGTATAGATTAGTATAGGAATTTTAAGCTGGTGTAGTATAGTGAGTATAGATTAGTATAGGAATTTTAAGATAGTGTAGTATAGGGAGTATAGCGCAGTATAGGAATTTTAGGGTAGTGTAGTATCAGGAGTATAGTGCAGTATAGGAATTTTAGGGTAGTGTAGTATCAGGAGTATAGTGCAGTATAGGAATTTTAGGAATATAGGAATTTTTGGGGGAAGTATAAGAATTCTAGGGTAGTATAGTATAGAGAGTATAGAGTAGTATATGAATTTTAGGGTAGTTTAGTATAGAGTAGTATTAAGAGTACAGGATCACAGAGTAATATATGGTAGTAAGTTAGTATAGTGCAATATAGATCAGTATAGGGAGTACAGAATAGAACTGAGAGGTATAGGGTATTAAAGAATGTAAAAGGAGTATAGGGAGTATGGGGTAGTATAGGAATTCTAGGGTAGTATAGTATAGAGAGTATAGAGTAGTATTAGGAGTGCAGGATCACAGAGTAATGTATGATAGATAGTTAGTACAGGGCAATATAGAACAGTATAGGGAGTACAGAATAGCACTGAGAGGTGTAGGTAGTATATTCTATTATAATATAGGGAGTATGGTGTAGTATAATAATTCTAGGGTAGTGTAGTATAGGGTAGTATTAGGAGTACAGGATAGCGTAGACAGGTATAGGTATAGTGCTGAGAGGTATAGGTATTATATGATGTAAAAGGAGTATAGGGGAATATAAGAATTTTAGGGTAGTGTATAAGAGGGGGTTGGATAGTATAAAGTCAGTAATACATGGTAGTATATGCAGTATAGGGATAGTATAGTGCCGCATTGGGTCATACAGACTGTATGGGTAGGTATACAGTTGTATAGGGTAGTATATGTTTGTTATAGATCAGTATAGAGTAGTATAGGACAACAGTAGTATAGTACAGTGGATTATAGAAAGTAAAGTGTAGTAAAGATTAATGTAGAGTATAGAAGAGTAAATAAGAGTCTATGGTGGTATACAGTATTACAGGGTAGTAAGCTAGTATAGGGCAGTATAGGGAGTACAGGATAGCATAGAGTAGTATATGGAGCATAGGGTTATATAGTGCTAGTATAGGCTAGTATAGAGAGAGTTGTATAGGTCAGTATACGGTGGAGTGGTATAGACTGCTATATGGTAACATAGGGTAGTAAAAATCAATGCAGAGAATATAGGGGAGTAAAGAGCATCATGATGTTCTATAGAGTAGTAAAGGGAGTATAGTATAGGAGGAAAGGATAGTATAGTGTGTATAGGGTAGTATAGTGTAGTAGTAGGCAGTATTGGTCTTTTTTCACATGTTGGATTTAGCAGTATTCTGACTTTTCCACCATGTTCTAGTGTAAAAATGCATTTTTTAAACTTTAAACTTTTCCCATTCAGGTTAATTTTATGCACATTTTCATAAAAATAAGGATGGAAAACCATCCAACAGTGAAAGAGAGAGAGAGCTCACTGCTGTTTTATGGTGTAGAGTATAGCAGGATGATGTCATCGGGGAAATTCTTTAATGATTGGGTGTTTTTAAAGCCGCTGTGGTTTAATAGGACAGATCCATTACAGCCCATATTCTGATTTATTTAGACTACAGTACAGAACACTGTGTACTGCTGACCTCCACCAGTACAATCTTAATCTTAATAGCTCCACCTCCCTGAGCAGTGTATAATATCACAATAGCTACATTTAGAGTGTTATTAATATTAATATTCACTCTAATAATGAGAGACAACTGTAGCTCCGCCTCCTCAGCAGTGTATAATATCACAATACCTACATTTAGAGTGTTATTAATATTAATATTCACCCTAATAATGAGAAACAAACTGTAGCTCCGCCTCCTTCAGCAGTGTATAATATCACAATACCTACATTTAGAGTGTTATTAATATTAATATTCACTCTAATAATGAAAAACAAACTGTAGCCCCGCCTCCTTTAGCAGTGTATATTATCACAATACCTACATTTAGAGTGTTATTAATATTAATATTCACTCTAATAATGAGAAACAAACTGAAGCTCCGCCTCCCTGAGCAGTGTATATTATCACAATACCTACATTTAGAGTGTAATCTGTTGACAGACTGTGTTAGATTATATTAGGTTATTTGCGGTATAGTGTGTGTGTGTGTGTGTGTGTGATTGTGATTGTGATTGTGTGTGTGTGTGTGCCGCATCCGATCGCCTCCTCCTTTCACGCCCGCCCACGTCATGCATATTCATTATATAAGCCAAGGAGGGGGCGGGGCTTCTGACAGAATGCAAATTGAGTTTCCGTCACTTACAGACTTTCTTTCACATGAATATTCTCTGTTCTAAACCATTCCACTGTAGCTCTGGCTGTATGTTTAGGGTCATCGTCTTGCTGGAAGGTCAATCTCTTTCCCAGGCTCAAGTCTTTTGTTGCCTTCAACAGGTTTTCTTCCAGGACTGTCCTGTATTTAGTTTCATCCATCTTCCCATCAACTCCCTTTAACCAGCTTTCCTGTCCCTGCTGAAGAAAAGCATCTCTACAGCATGATGCTGCCACCACCATGTTTCTGAGTAGCTCTCCTTGCTTGATCTGTTAGTTTGGGCTTCACATTTATGCAATACTTTGTATCTGAATAATCTGAATAAAATACATTTTAGTTTGTGGTTATAAGGTGACAAAATGTAGAAAAGTTAAAAGGGTATAAATACTTTTGCAAAACACAGTACTATCTATCTTCTAGTGTCTTCAATCAATAAACTTTAGAGACAACAGCGGTGTGAATGGTTGCACAACGATTTTGGAATGGATGAAGAATAGTTGTGTAGCTGTTGTGTAGTGGTTGTAGAGTGTTTGTGAAATAGTTGTAGAATAGTTAGGAATGGTTCCACATTGATTGGGGAATGGTTGAAGAATGTTTGTTGAATGGTTGTGGAATGGTTGAAGAATGTTTGTTGAATGGTTGCAGAATGGTTGAATGGATATGGAATGGTTGTGGAATGGTTGCACATTAATTGAGGAATGGTTGTAGAATGGTTGCAGAATGGTTGTGGAATGTTTGTGGAATGGTTGAAGAATGGTTGTAGAATAGTTGTGGAATGGTTGCACATTGATTGGGGAATGGTTGCGGAATAGTTGCGGAATGGTTGTAGAATGGTTGTAGAATAGTTGTGGAATGGTTGCAGAATGGTTGAAGAATGGTTGTGGAATGGTTAAAGAAGGGTGTGGAATAATTTTGGAATGGTTGCAGAATGGTGGTGGAATGGTTAAAGAAGGGTGTGGAATAATTTTGGAATGGTTGCAGAATGGTGGTGGAATGGTTAAAGAAGGGTGTGGAATAGTTGTAGAATAGTTGAGGAATGGTTGTGGAATGGTTGTGGAATGGCTGAAGAATGGTTGTGGATTGGTTGAAGAATGTTTGTGGAATGGTTGTGGAATGGCTGAAGAATGGTTGTGGAATGGTTGTGGATTGGTTGAAGAATGGTTGTGGAATGGTTGTGGAATGGCTGAAGAATGGTTGTGGAATGGCTGAAGAATGGTTGTGGAATGGTTGTGGAATGGTTGTAGAATGGTTGAAGAATTGTTGAAGAATGGTTAAAAAATGGTTGTGGAATGGTTGTGGAATGGTTGTAAAATGGTTGAAGAATGGTTAAAAAATGGTTGTGGAATGGTTGTGGATTGGTTGAAGAATGGTTGTGGAATGGTTGTAGAATGGTTGAAGAATGGTTGTGGAATGGTTGAGAAATGGTTGCAGAATAGTTGTGGAATGGTTGTAAAATAGTTGTGAAATGGTTGCACATTGATTGGGTAATGGTTGCGGAATAGTTGCGGAATGGTTGTGGAATGGTTGAAGAATAGTTGTAGAATGGTTGTGGAATGGTTGCGGAATGGTTTTGGAATGGTTTTAGAATGGTTTTGGGATGGTTGCAGAATAGATGAGGTATGGTTGTGGAATGGTTGTGGAATGGCTGAAGAATGGTTGTGGAATGGTTGTGGAATGGTTGAAGAATGGTTGTGGAATGGTTGTGGAATCGTTGAAGAATGGTTGAGGAATGGTTAAAGGATGGTTGCAGAATAGTTGTAGAATGGTTGTGGAATGGTTGTGGAAGGGTTAAAGGATGGTTGCAGAATAGTTGTAGAATGGTTGCAGAATGGTTGTGGAACGGTTGTGAAATGGTTGTGAAATGGTTGAGAAATGGTTGTGGAATGGTTGTGGAATGGCTGAAGAATAGTTGTGGAATGGTTGTACATTGGTTGTGGAATGGTTGTGGAATGGTTTTAGAATGGTTTTGGGATGGTTGCAGAATGGTTGTGGAATAGTTTGGAAATGGTTGTGGAATGGTTGCACACTGATAGGGGAATGGTTGTGGAATGGTTGCGGAATGGTTTTGGAATAGTTGTAGAATGGTTGTGGAATGGTTGAAGAATGGTTGTGGAATGGTTGCGGAATGGTTTTAGAATGGTTGGGGAATGGTTGTGCAATGGTTGAAGAATGGATGTGGAATGGTTATGGAACGGTTGTGGAATGGTTTCAAAATGGTTGTGGAATGGTTGTAGAATGTTTGTGAATGGTTGCGGAATGGTTGTGGAATGGTTGTAAAATGGTTGTAGGATGTTGTAGGATGGTTGTGGAATGGTTGAGGAATGGTTGTAAAAGGGTTGTGAAATGGTTGAAGAATGGTTGTGGAATGGTTGAGAAATGGTTGTGGAATGGTTGTGGAATGGTTGTGGAATAGTTGTGGAATGGATGTGGAATAGTTGTGGAATGGTTGTTGAATGGTTGTGGAATGGTTGTGAAATGGTTGTGGAATGGTTGCAAAATGGTTGTGGAATGGTTGTAGAATGTTTGTGAATGGTTGCGGAATGGTTGTGGAATGGTTGCAAAATGGTTGTAGGATGTTGTAGGATGGTTGTGGAATGGTTGAGGAATGGTTGTGGAATGGATGTGGAATAGTTGTGGAATGGTTGTTGAATGGTTGTGGAATGGTTGGGGAATGGTTGCAAAATGGTTGTAGGATGTTGTAGGATGGTTGTGGAATGGTTGAGGAATGGTTGTAAAAGGGTTGTGAAATGGTTAAAGAATGGTTGTGGAATGGTTGAGAAATGGTTGTGGAATGGTTGTGGAATGGTTGTGGAATAGTTGTGGAATGGATGTGGAATAGTTGTGGAATGGTTGTTGAATGGTTGTGGAATGTTTGCACAATGGTTGGGGAATGGTTGCAAATTGATTGAGGAATGGTTGTAGAATGATTGCACATTGATTGGGGAATTGTTGTGGAATGGTTGCACATTGAGAAATGGTTGTGGAATGGTTTTAGAATGGTTTTAGAATGGTTTTAGAATGGTTGTAGAATGGTTGTGGAATGGTTGTAGAATGGTTTTAGAATGGTTGTAGAATGGTTGTAGAATGGTTGTGGAATGGTTGAGGAATGGTTGTAGAATGGTTTTAGAATGGTTGTAGAATGGTTGTAGAATGGTTGTAGAATGGTTGTAGAATGGTTGTGGAATGGTTGAGGAATGGTTGCACATCGATTGAGAAATGGTTGATGAATGGTTGCACATCGATTGAGGAATGGTTGTGGAATGGTTGCACATCCATTGAGGAATGGTTGATGAATGGTTGTAAGTTGATTGAGGAATGGTTCTGGAATGGTTTTGGAATGGTTGTAGAATGGGTGAGGAATGGTTGCACAAGGTTTAAGGAATGGTTACACAATTGGACTCCACTTCCAATCTGTGGCTAGGCTGTAGTTGCATGGTTCCAAGTGACTTCCATGGAGTTGCTAGCTGGTTGTTAAGGTGTTGCTGCCATTCTGAGTCACTCCTCACAGCTTTTTGATGATTAGTATACATGAAGTGTATATATACTTTTATATCATTATTTTAGTGCACAGAATTATTGTTGCTAATATGAATACACATCACAACAAGCTAAAAAAACAACAACCTGGAGATGTTTGTGAGCTCAGAACGTTCTGTAACTCATTCTGACGTCCACGCTCAGGGTCAAAGCCACTTTTTAGGGTCACCACACCCCGAAATTTACGACCGCCGAGTCCCTCAGACTGGAGTTATTTCTATTAGAGCCGAAGTCCGTCATCTGGAGCCTGAAGACCGAAGTGAAGCGTTATATGAGCGCCGGGGGAGCGCCGGATTCTGACCCGAAATTTAACCTGTTTTCTTTTACTGGAGCTTCACAGGGCAGGAAGTGAGGAACTCCCGTCCTCCCGCTTCTGGATCTGAAGAGCGAATAAAATCTAAATGTTCTCTGAGCTCAGGCTGTCTGAAGTCGGTGCGTATTAGACACGTCTGCAGGACGAGACAAGACGGTGCGAGTGTAATAAAGCTCTGGTAAAACGGTTCAATATTGATGCTTCCGCTGGGCTTTAAAACCACAAATCTGCCTCCCTCCGGGAAACCGGCTACACAGAATACAGCTCCTGTAAATACTGAAGCGAGAGCAAGGCCAGGAAACGCAATAACTCATAACTCACGCTGAGATATCTCTACTCCAACACCGACTCACACACACATATACACATACACACACACACACACACCTTCAGACAAAAAACAAAACAAAAAAAAAAACAACAGGGGTGAGGAAGTAATACACTGTGTTATGAATCGCGAGCTGCTCATCTATGCATGAGATATTTACACTCCAACATCAGAACAGCAGCAGGAGCAACAACCACGCAAACTCTACTGATCTGCTGCATCACAAATATATACTCATTTATATATATATATATATATATGTACAGTACAGGCCAAAAGTTTGGACACACCTTTCATGACTTTTTACATTGTAGATTCTCACTAAAGCATCAAAACTATGAATGAACACGTGGAGTTTAATGTACTCAACAAAAAAAGGTGAAATAACTAAAAAAAAAACATGTTTTATATTCTAGTTTCTTCAAAATAGCCCCCCTTTGCTCTGATTACTGCTTTGCTTGTTTGTTTGTTTGTTAATGTGTGTTTGAAACATGCTAAGTGTTGAAAAATGAATAAATAAGACAGTATTTGTGTGAATTACTGTGTTACACTGTAATATCAGGGTCAGGCCGTGTCCACCACCTCCTCCACCGCAGTGTGTGTGTGTGTGTGTGTCTCCAGTGTATCTGCATATGATTTATGCTTTAGCAATTAGGCTGAACTGACATTGATGAATGTGTTACTACTCATTATTCTGTAGGGCACCGCCTTACTGTGCAAACATGAGTGCACTCACACATACTTTCAAAGTTTTTTTTTTTTCTTAACGTCATTTGTTCCTTTACTTCGTTCAGAAATACTTACCATAATATCTATCTATCTATCTATCTATCTATCTATCTATCTATCTATCTATCTATCTATCTATTCAGAACTTTAAAACTGATACTCTCAAACACATTAAGAGGTAAGTAAATTCAAGTAAGTAATTTATCCAAAATAATTTGGATAATCTACAATGAAGAACATCTTAAAATAATGAAATGTCTTCATACTTGAGACTTCTCTCCTCAGGGTCAGCTGAAGGTCACTCAAGATCCAGAGGTCAGCTGACCAGTTGACTTCACAGCCGTTTCCTGGCGACAGTTTCCGGGCAGGAAACCCTGAACTCCAACAATATTTGGGAAAAGTTGGAAATTTCGTATTGTGGGAATGTTTCCTTTCAGAGTGATTCATAACTCAAACTGACTGCAGTGCTGATCTGGATGTTGGAGAATGTTCTCATGTACAGTCAAACATAACATCCTGAAAAAAATAAATAAATGGTCAGGTGTGGTCCTAGTGTGGTCTCTCTTCCTATTGGTGGATGGGGAAGAGGGATCCAATAGTATTCAGAAGTTGCTCTACCCCATACAACATTGGAAAAAGGACTGGTATAATAGACTGGTCAGTGGTGGTCCTATGGGATCTCCTAAAAAAACTGCTCAGGTGTGGTCTAATGATGATCTCTTTCCATTGAAAAATGAAGTAGAAGGACTATTTCATAATACTGGATCATTAATTGTCCTATGGTGGTCTATTTTCATTGATTGATGGTGTTCAAGGACTGGAAATGGTCTACAGCTTAAAAATGAAAAAGGGGTCTTAGGGTGGCATCTTCCCATTGGTGGAAGGGGTGGAAGGCCGACGCCCAAATAATATTGTGGTCCTTTTCTTATTAAATGAGACTGATAATACTCTGGTTAATACACTAGTTACAGTAGATGGTCCTATGGAGGTCTCATCATTTAATGGATGGGGTACAGAGATTGGGAATGCCGTCTTTCTATTGGTTGAAGAGAAGATGGGAAAGATCCTATGAAGGTCTTTTCCCATTACTTAATGAGACTGAATAATATTAAAAGACTAAAAGGTTAGGTATGGTCACATGGTAGATTTTTTTTTTCCAATTGGGAATGGAGTAAAATGACTCCAGAATAATATTAGGCTCAATGGTGGTCCTACGGTGGTCCTAAAGGCCTGGGAAACAGACAAGTGCACCTGTATGGTAGGTGTTTCCGATAAAATGACCAAAGAGTGTAGCTCTTTGTAGGACATAAGGAGGATGTAATAAAGTGAATGACGGTGTCGCTCCATAAAACACACCTTAACTCCACTTTAATTAAAGGACGTTGTTAAAGGAGAGATAGAGAGAAAGAGAGAGAGAGAGAGAGATTGAAGGAGAGAGAGAGATTGAGCAGTGCAGTAAAGCCTCCCTCCCCCAGGCCGAATAAAAGAGTTTAAGTGTGTGAACATGGTCACAGTGTGTGCTTCCGACACGGTCGGTCACTTCCCAGTGCCGTGGTGAAATACATCACGGATGCTGGAGATATTAGAGCTCATTAATGAAATCTTTATGGACAGAACATCGACCGTTACTCATCCGACGCTCCACCAGACGTCCTCAGAGGGCGGAACCAGCAGAGACATCACATTACAGCACTGATAACCTGGAGCGGAAAAGTAGGCGTTCCTAATAAACTGGCGAATGAGGACACAAAAACGCTCAAAAACGCCAAAAGCCAATGAGAAAGTATGTGTTCCTAATAATGTGGCAATAAAGAAGCATTAAAATCTAGATGTTCCTATTAAAAAATGCCAAAGTGAGAAAAAACACAAAAGTAGTACGGTAGATGTTTCTAGTGGAATGTGAGAAAGTTTAACGTTGCAGGGTGTTTCTAATAAAGTGGCCAGTGAGAAAGCACTAACTGGGAGGGTGTTCCTAATAAACTGGCAAGCGAGAAAAAGTACAACGTTGCAGGACGTTTGAGGAAACACAAATTGGGAAGCTGTTTCTAATAAAGTGGCCAGATAGAGGAGCACAAAGCTGGAGAGTGTTTCTAATAAAGTGGCCAGGGTAAGGAAGGTTTAAAAGGTAGGTGTTTCTATTAAAGTGGCCAGTGTTAGGTAGGTTTAAGAAGTAGGTGTTTCTAATAAAGTGGCCAGTGTTAGATAGGTTTAAAAAGTAGGTGTTTCTAATAAAGTGGCCAGGATTAGGAAGGTTTAAAAGGTAGGTGTTTCTAATAAAGTGGCCAGCGAGGGAGCACAAAGTTGGAGGGTGTTTCTAATAAAGTGGCCTGAGTGAGGAAGCTTTAAAAAGTAGGTGTTTCTAATAAAGTGGCCAGAGTGAGGAATGTTTAAAAAGTAGGTGTTTCTAATAAAGTGGCCAGAGTGAGGAAGGTTTAAAAAAAGGGTGTTCCTAATAAAGTGGCCAGTGTTAGGTAGGTTTAAAAAGTAGGTGTTTCTAATAAAGTGGCCAGGATTAGGAAGGTTTAAAAGGTAGGTGTTTCTAATAAAGTGGCCAGCGAGGGAGCACAAAGTTGGAGGGTGTTTCTAATAAAGTGGCCTGAGTGAGGAAGCTTTAAAAAGTAGGTGTTTCTAATAAAGTGGCCAGTGAGGAAGGTTTAAAAAGTAGGTGTTTCTAATAAAGTGGCCAGAGTGAGGAATGTTTAAAAAGTAGGTGTTTCTAATAAAGTGGCCAGTGAGGAAGGTTTAAAAAAAGGGTGTTTCTAATAAAGTGGCCAGTGTTAGGTAGGTTTAAAAGGTAGGTGTTTCTAATAAAGTGGCCATCGAGAAAACAAAGTTGGTGGGTGTTTCCAATAAAGTGGTCAGTGAGGGAGCACAAAGTTGGAGGGTGTTTCTAATAAAGTGGCCAGAGTGAGGAAGGTTTAAAAAGTAGGTGTTTCTAATAAAGTGGCCAGTGAGGAAGGTTTAAAAAGTAGGTGTTTCTAATAAAGTGGCCAGTGAGGAAGGTTTAAAAAGTAGGTGTTTCTAATAAAGTGGCCAGAGTGAGGAATGTTTAAAAGGTAGGTGTTTCTAATAAAGTGGCCATCGAGAAAACAAAGTTGGTGGGTGTTTCCAATAAAGTGGTCAGTGAGGGAGCACAAAGTTGGAGGGTGTTTCTAATAAAGTGGCCAGTGAGGACGGTTTAAAAAGTAGGTGTTTCTAATAAAGTGGCCAGAGTGAGGAAGGTTTAAAAAAAAGGGTGTTTCTAATAAATTGGCCAGTGAGAGAAGCACAAAGCTGGAAAGTGTTTCTAATAAATTGGCCAGTGATTAAGCTTTAAAAAGTTGGTGTTTCCAATAAAGAGTCCAGCGAAGGAGCACAAAGTGTTGTTCCTAATTAACTGGCAAAAAAGTACGCTTTTAAAAAGTATGTGTTTCTAATAAACTGGCAAGTAGTGGGTGTTTTCAATAAAGTGGCCACAGAGAGACAAGTACAAAGATGGAGGGTGTTTCCAATAAAGTGGCCAGTAATTCAAGTGTTTCTAATCATTATATTTTATGTTTTTTTGGTTATACTAGCAGTGTAATACTTGTCTGAGTCTGAGTGTGTGTGTGTGTGTGTGTGCATGTGTGTGTGTGCGTGTGTGTGTGTGTGCGTGTGTGTGTGTGTGTGTGTGTGTGCATGTGTGTGTGTGTGTGTGTGCGTGTGTGTGTGTGTGTGTGTGTGATTAGCAGTAGTTCTGCTCCCCCATGGTGGGTGATAATGTGATAAAAACAGTTTCTCCCCCTGAAACACTGCTCATCTTTACCCATCCCCCTCTCTCTCTCTCTCTCTCTCTCTCTCTCTCTCTTTCTCTCTCTCTCTCTCTCTCTCTCTCTCTCTCTCTCTCTCGTCTTTTTCACGTCAGCTGCGTTTGCTGAGCTGCTTTGTGCCACACGGATCAGAAGTGAGAGGGGTGAAGGCCAGAAAACCTCCCACACACACACACACACACACACACACACACACACACACACACACACACACACACACACACACACACACACACACACACAAACACACACATATGTAAGAGGCAAGATCCACACTGTGTTTTTTCCCATTTGCATTCCCCTCCTACACGCCTTCTTACAGAGGTAACACAGATCTTCTGCACTTAGAGAGAGAGAGAGAGAGAGAGAGAGAGAGAGAGAGGTAAAGAGAGAGAGAGAGACAGAAAGAGAGAGAGAATCTATATATCTATATATCTATCTAATTTTTTGGATTGTAACTGGATTATAAGGAGTATAATATAAATGTTTATTTTATGGTCTATTTTCAAACACAAGGCGCATAAGTTCCAAGTTCTTAGTATAAATTCCAGATTTACACTATGGCTGGGTGCAGCAGCATTAGCATTAGAAGCTCAGCACTAGCACAACCACCTGATATCACTACACTAAGGAAACCTGAGAGTTTGGATAAGCTAGTTTGCGGTTCATACCACGTAGCGTGTTTTAACATGGTAAATGCCCAGAATACAGTCTAATATACTGTTAGTAAGGAGGTTAGCGGCTAATGCTAATACTGCAAGAGACCTAAACTGAAACTCCTGTATAACTCTGTTCTTCAGTGGAGTGGCTTTACTGCTCCTTAATACCTGACTAGTAGAAATTAAAGGATTTTAAGTGCAATTGAAATTGAACATATAAAACGTTGTCCTACGAGGACACCCAGCTAAAGTTCACCAATAGAGCAGATTAAAGTATCTAAAGTATGCGCATTCCCTCGTTCCAAACCACATGAACCACATTAAATGACGCCCATAAATAACGCACCTCTAACCCAATCATATTTACCCAGAAATCACAACCGCAACCAGCGCAGAGAGTTACGCAAACGGCTGAATAAGATCATTTCCCGTCCGAAAATCACCGCGCACCCTCCAACCAAACACCACGTCAACCCCCATCAAACACATTCCTCTTCATAATTCAATTCCATTCAAACGGGTCGGTGATCAGAACTCGCCGCGTTGCAGCCGCCGAGCTGAGGAGCGTCCTTTCAGAGGCGGCCGGCGCTTAATTATTTCAGCGTACGAACTCGACGTCCGGCCTACGATAAAATTACCGCCTGAAAGTGGAACCTGTCTCGGGGGGGAATTGGTTTAAAGTAAATAAGTGCCTGCGATTACCATCATTACACGCGGTACGACAAGCACTCGCAGCCAGATGGGAGACAGCGAGATGGAAATGTATGCTAATTAAGTTATTTACGGCCAATCACACGTGCAGGGGCGCTGATTGCTATGGAGATTTATCTTTGTCGTTTAATTGCCCACGTCTGCAGAGGCTGACATTGTTTCCCTCTGATTGCGGGGAAACGGATACGGATAAACAGGTTAATGCGCGAGTGACGGAGCAGTCAGAAGTGAGAGGTGAGATTGGCTTTCACAACATTAAAGCGAAAGTTCACACGGCACACAATCCCCCACCAACCACCAACGACAGCTGACTCCAAATGAATGAACACAATCAACCAAGCAAGTCAACTTCAGCGTCTGAAATTTTAAGCGTCTTTAGTTCTAAACTGGAGGCGAAATGAGGCGACTCTATCTAACAATGAAAGGCAATGCAAGCTTACTGCATGTACACACCAGTTAGCATGCTAAGGATTCAAGGATTCAAGGAGATTTTATTGTCATTCGCATCACATGTGGTACATGAGGTGGAACGAAATTGTCTCAATCTCACGATCCAGTTTTACACCTAAGAGCTGTTATTTAAATAGATATATAGATAAAATAAAGAATACAATAAAAAATAGAATATACAAAATAGATAGGATGAATACCCCAAAAAATAAAAATCAATAAATAAAGAGAGTAGACAGGTAGTCCAGAGTGCAAGTTTGCTATAGCAGCATGATAACAGAATTAGAACAGTGAAAGATAAAGTGTCTCAGTGCGGGTAAAGTGACAGTGTTGTAAACAGTAATTTGTCCTTGTGTATCAGTGCAGTGTGTGGTTTAGGTGGAGTTTAAGAACCTTACAGCTTCCGGAATGAAGCTGTTTCTCAGTCTGGTTGTTTTGTACTTAATGCTCCGCAGCTAAGGTTCAGTGTTCAGCAATCAGTAATTTCCTATTAAATGCTGAGTGAGTTTTAAAACATGCTGTTAAACACAGTTTTTTTGTCTTTTGTTTTTGCTTTCTAGTCTTTCTTAGTCTAGTATTGTGTATTAATTTGTTTTTTTTTCCATGCGGCTTCAAAAAAACCTACTTACACAAAGCATGACCAAAAAAAGGAAGATAACAAGGGATAGGGTGTGATGTTTGTCATGATGGTTGACTTGCTTAGTACGTTTTTTTATTTTTTATTTATTATTCTAAACTATTAAAATCATTGCAAAATAATTCTATAATGCAGGTCAAGGGCTACATTGTTGTGGTTGATGTGGTGCAATGGATAACATTACTGCATGCCAGTAAGCTACCACACCATAGAATAGAACAGAACAGAATAGAATAGAACAGAATAGAACAGAATAAAATAGAACAGAACAGAACAGAACAGAATAGAATAGAACAGAACAGAATAGAACAGAATAAAATAGAACAGAACAGAACAGAATAGAACAGAATAGAACAGAACAGAATAGAATAGAACAGAACAGAATAGAACAGAACAGAATAGAATAGAACAGAATAGAACAGAATAAAATAGAACAGAACAGAACAGAACAGAATAGAATAGAACAGAACAGAATAGAACAGAATAAAATAGAACAGAACAGAACAGAATAGAACAGAATAGAACAGAACAGAATAGAATAGAACAGAATAGAACAGAATAAAATAGAACAGAACAGAACAGAATAGAACAGAATAGAACAGAACAGAATAGAATAGAACAGAATATAACAGAATAGAATAGAACAGAACAGAATAGAACAGAATAGAATAGAACAGAATAGAACAGAATAGAATAGAACAGAATAGAACAGAATAGAACAGAATAGAATATAACAGAATAGAATAGAACAGAACAGAATAGAACAGAATAGAATAGAACAGAATAGAACAGAATAGAATAGAACAGAATAGAACAGAATAGAACAGAATAGAATATAACAGAATAGAATAGAATATAACAGAATAGAATAGAATATAACAGAATAGAATAGAACAGAATAGAATAGAACAGAATAGAACAGAATAGAACAGAATATAATAGAACAGAACAGAACAGAATAGAATATAACAGAACAGAATAGAATATAACAGAATAGAACATAATAGAATAGAACAGAATAGAATATAACAGAATAGAATAGAATAGAACAGAATAGAATAGAACAGAATAGAACAGAAAAGAATAGAACAGAACAGAATAGAATAGAACAGAATAGAATAGAACAGAATAGAACAGAATAGAACAGAATAGAATAGAACAGAATAGAAGAGAATAGAACAGAATAGAACAGAACAGAATAGAATAGAATAGAACAGAATAGAACATAATAGAATAGAATAGAACAGAATAGAACAGAATAGAACAGAATAGAATAGACCAGAATAGAACATAATAGAATAGAACATAATAGAATAGAACAGAACAGAATAGAATATAACAGAATAGAATAGAATATAACAGAATATAATATAACAGAATAGAATAGAATAGAACAGAATAGAACAGAATAGAACAGAATAGAATAGAACATAATAGAACAGAATAGAACAGAATAGAACAGAACAGAATAGAACAGAACAGAATAGAATAGAACAGAATAGAACAGAATAGAATAGAATTTTTAAATTATTGTAGCTGAGAGTATGTTAAGAACATTGTTAACAGTGAAATGCAGTTTAGCATCCTCTCTAAGTCAGCAATTAAAAGCAAGAACTATAGAAATAATTTTAAATATCTTATCACTGTAACATATAAAGATTATTAAAATATATATATATATATATATATTTTATTATTATTATTATTATTTATTTATTTATTGATACTGAGGAAAATGTACAGTCTTAATATTATTTAAAGTGGTGTATGCAATGAGGGGAGGTGTTCCCTAAAACTGTCCATTAGTCAGCATCAGCTAAATGTCATAAATTTAAAGTGTCAGTCCGTATTATTTAGTTTCTAAACTAAAAGCAGAAGCTTTCCTTGTGTTTAATGGTACCAGTGTGCTGAAACCACCATCCCTGTTAATCCTAATTATTATATTTTATTGAATCCGGCTTTTACTGAACGCGAGCGGCTGGTGGAGCAACGGAGACTTCAGAAGAGGAAACTCCGAGCTCAGTAGCTCATTCACTTATTGTAAAACCAAAGAGTGCTCTTTCTCTCTCTGACTGAACATAACCTGGATTCGGATTCATTCGCTCTGAAAGGAGACCGCATCACACCCACCCAGTTTAAAACGATTCGTCCGCATGCTCGGTGCAATTACCAATTCTCACCAGAGAGGGTGCTAAATCTAGAAACTTACGGACATCAGCTTTAAATGTATTATAATATCGGTCATTGATCAGTACTAAACCAGTTTTAGCTGATTATGCTGTTTTTACTGCCAAGTTTTTAATATCCTAAAGAAAACAGGACTAAATCTGCACTCTACTAGAACTCGCTCTCGCTCTCTCTCTCTCTCTCTCTCTCTCTCTCTGCAGCAGGGCTGTGATTTGTGTGCTGCAGTCTCTCCTGGAGGCCGGTGATGAATAGCAGCGCTTCATCTGGGTCACGGAGCGCAGCGGGAACATAAACGCCCAGGAGCCGCGGTCACACGGCCAATCAAAGCGAGACACCGCTGCAGCTCCGCCACCTCTATTCCAGCAGCACCGCAGCAGCACCGCAGCAGCACAGCCTCAAACTGAGGATCTGCTGAGTACTGATATGTTCAGTCGCAAAAAAAGACCATTAAAAACGTTAGAATGCTAGAACTGGCACTCATCAGGATCGCCCCAGGAAGAAAGAGTATATATTCATTAGGACTCCCCTTATCACTAGTGATGCCCCAACACCAGGAGGGTAAATACTAGCACACACCTCCTCCGATACATGTGAAGTCAGACTCCGCCTCTTTTTGAACTGCTGCTGATGCTGTAGCATTACCGAGTAGCATCACAGCGCTAACGCTCGGAGGAAAGCGCAGTGACTCGGTTCTGATACATCAGCTCACAGACGCAGCCTTGTGCTGAACCACATCACCCTAGGAGTGATGAGAGGATCTCACCATCTACTGTACCCACCCAGAGCTGATGGCAAGCTGCATGATCGGGATTCGAACCAGCAATCTCTCAATCATAGTGCCAGCATCTTAGTCAGTGCTAAGCACTACCTTTTTCACCTGTTTAGAGGTGTGTATTACTAGCCTGTAGCCTGCTGCTAACCCCGAGCAAGCACTGCTGGAGCAGCATTAGCATTAACTGCTAACAGTGCTAAGTGCGAGCTCTTTTTTGCCGTTCAGAGGCAAGTATATTATTGGACTGAAGCCTGCTACTAACCCTGAGCAAGCACCGCTGGAGCAGTATTAGCATTAGCCGCTAACCACACTAACCAAGCACTAGCTCGTTGCCTGTTCAGAGACGAGAATATCGGACTGTAGCTTGCTGCTAACCCCAAGCAAGCACTGCTGGAAAAGCATTAGCATTACATGGTGCTTAGCGCTAGCTCTTTGGCCATTTAGAAGTATTATCGGCCTGTAGATTGCTGCTAACCCCGAGCAAGCACTGCTGGAGAAGCATTAGCATTACCTGCTAACAGTGCTAAGTGCGAGCTCTTTTTTGCCATTCAGAGGTGAGTATTATCAGCCTGTAGCCTGCTGCAAACCCCGGCTAGCATTGCTGGAACAGTATTAGCATTAGCCGCTAACTACACTAAGTGCTTAAAGTCTTTTTCTTTAAGTTACCTCCCCACCACCACCACCCAGTGGCGAGACCTGCTGAATTAGAAGGAAAACATGGCGACACCCCTGTTCCTTACTAGTGTCGCATTGTGCGTCATATAATCCGGTGCGGCTTATAATGCGAAAAATATAGTGTTCATTAAAATATTGTGTCGTGTTCAATTCTTATAGCCTGTTCTGTGGTCTTAGAAGTGTCAAAAAATACATTTATATTCTAGTTGTTAATTTAAATATTAATATTATTGTTTATGAGACCCTAAAAAGCATTAATGTGAGTGAAGATTCACAGTTCTGAGGTCAGAATTTCAACATCACCTGAAATGCTACTCTACATAAGAGAGAAGACAGATAAGAAAAACATAACCGATAAAAGGGTTTTATGTTTAATGCTGTTAAACATGGTGGCGGTAGCTTCAAAACTGAACTATTACTCTGGAAACTCCAGTCAGAATCTCTACAGTAAAATATAAAATAAAATAAAAAACAACCCAAAAAACCGTCTTCATAGAGACACGTGTGTGTGTGTGTGTTTTCCTCTACCCTGTAGTTGGACACATCACTTAAACACTATGATCACCAGCCTACCCACAATGCCTCAGTGTTTGACTCAAACTGTTTAATTACAGGAGCCCTGGTGAGCGAGGGAGGAGAGAGGGAAGGAGAGATGAACAGATAGAGGGATGAAGAAAGAGGCAGCAAACGAACAACATCCACCCAAAAACGAGCAGGAATTCAGACAGAATTCACTTTTTCACTGTTTTTATCAAAAGAAAAATTCACACTGTTCTCATAATTTCCCATTATATTTATACTAGAGACAGATTATATCTGAACAGTATCATTTATTTTACTTTAATCCTGAATATATGGAGATATTTGGAGTGCATTATTATTATTATTATTATTATTATTATGATTTCTGTTATAAATCGGATAGAATTCTTGTATTTTTAATATCCCTGTTATTAGGGGTGTGCCATATTGTATGCAATAATAACATTAAATTTTCTTTTTGTTGCAGTCGAGTGTTCTTATTTTTCTTTTTTGCATAGCATCGTTATCCATGAGTATGTAGCCTATTTAACTTAAATATTTTTAGTTAAAACACACATTCAAATATTTACATGATCTCAAAGATTTACAGATGGATGGCATGTAATACATTGTGTTTAGTATACTAAAAAGATAAGATGTGTTGAGACAGTGTAATATGTGTGTTTTAACTAAAAATATTTACATTTCAGGAATTATAATACATTATGCATCATAAATTATTTGAGTAATACTGCATAAATTAAGTAACTGTAGTTAGGTAATATTGTATGCAGAAATGAAGTAAAGTTTACTAAAAGAAAGGATTGAGTGAAGTTCAGTTCACTTATTTACTCTGTGTAACATTTAAGTCTAGAACCCGAGTTGAAGTTACTTAAATTTATCTGAAATTAAATTTACTTAAAAAAAAAGCAAATGCAGAAAGTTGCTAAACTTGAGCTGATGATCCTGAGCTGATGATCCTGAGCTGATCCTGAGCTGTTCCTGAGTTGATGAACCTGAGCTGAACCTGAGCTGAACCTGAGCCGATCCTGAGCTGATGAACCTGAGCTGATCCTGAGCTGTTCCTGAGTTGATGAACCTGAGCCGATCCTGAGCTGAACCTGAGCTGATCCTGAGCTGATGATCCTGAGCTGAGCCTGAGCTGATGAACCTGAGCTGTTCCTGAGTTGATGAACCTGAGCTGAACCTGAGCCGATCCTGAGCTGAGCCTGAGCTGATGAACCTGAGCTGATCCTGAGCTGTTCCTGAGTTGATGAACCTGAGCTGAACCTGAGCTGAACCTGAGCCGATCCTGAGCTGAGCCTGAGCTGATGATCCTGAGCTGATCCTGAGCTGATGAACCTGAGCCGATCCTGAGCTGAGCCTGAGCTGATGAACCTGAGCTGAACCTGAGCTGTTCCTGAGTTGATGAACCTGAGCTGAACCTGAGCTGAACCTGAGCCGATCCTGAGCTGAGCCTGAGCTGATGATCCTGAGCTGATGAACCTGAGCCGATCCTGAGCTGAGCCTGAGCTGATGAACCTGAGCTGAACCTGAGCTGTTCCTGAGTTGATGAACCTGAGCTGAACCTGAGCTGAACCTGAGCTGAACCTGAGCCGATCCTGAGCTGAACCTGAGCTGATCCTGAGCTGATCCCGAGCTGAACTCGAGCTGAACCTAAGCTAAACCTGAGCTGATCCTGAGCTGTTCCTGAGCTGAGCCTGAGCTGATGATCCTGAGCTGAGCCTGAGCTGATGAACCTGAGCTGAACCTGAGCTGATCCCGAGCTGAACTCGAGCTGAACCTAAGCTAAACCTGAGCTGAACCTGAGCTGAACCTGAGCTGATCCCGAGCTGAACTCGAGCTGAACCTAAGCTAAACCTGAGCTGATCCTGAGCTGAACCTGAGGTGAACCTGAGCTGATCCTGAGCAGATCCTGAGCTGATCCTGAGCTGATGAACCTGAGCTGAACCCAAGCTGAACCTGAGCTAAAGCTGAGCCAAACCTGAGCTGATCCTGAGCTTAAACAGCAGCAGTAGCAGCAGCTCCTGTAAAGCGTAAACATGCTGTTCTTATTGTGCTGTTTATTTTGCTAGTTTGCAGACAGCTGAACTCCTACACGCTGCGCAACCCAGCAGAACCCGGAGTGGGAGGGATCACACACACACACACACACACACTGATGTTCACACACACACACTGATGTTCACACACACACACGCCAACCACACACACTTCAACAGCGGCTTATTCCGAGCGTGTCAGTCAACATTACGTCTAACACACACTCGCTACAACAACAACAGCGCAGGAGAAAAAAAAAGAAATCAGCTCTCGCTGCTACCTAAATAAACAGGTTTTAATTACGGGGGAAAAAATGGATAATTGCGTTTTGTATCGCGCCGCCCGGAATTCGCCCTCCGGAATACACAGCCCGGAATACGCAGAGCGGAAATTAAGCTAATTTAGTTTGTCTTTTTCACTAAAGGTAGAGAACGAGAGCGAAAAAAAAAAAAAAAAAAAAACATCGCCGAGGAAAACAAAAGCCAAGGTGCCAGAGTTAATTTCCACACACGTCTGTGTAGAGTAATAATAATAATAATATGCAGAGCGAGGGAGAGGGAGAGAGAGAGAGAGAGAGAGAGAGAGAGAGAGAGAGAAAATGAGAGAGAGAGAAAGAAAAAGAGAGAGAGAGATATTCACAGTTCATTACCACATTTCCTTCTCCTGTTAATAAAAAGCCAAACGCTAGAAATGTTTCGACAGGGAGGTGTTTTCATTCACACACTTCAGACAGAGAGAGAAAAGGAGAGAGAGAGAGAAAGAGAGAGAGAGAGAGAGAGAGAGAGAGAGAGAGGGGCCGGTTATCTGTGTGATGGGAGCTATGGGAGAAGAAAACCAGTTTAAATGGGAGAGAGAGGGAGAGATTTCCACACATTTCCATTCAGCGTTCACACCTACATCTGTGTGTTTGGGGAAACATATATACATTAGCTGCGGTCCAATCTGAAGGGAGCTGCCCAACTAGGCAGCATTTTCAGGCAGCATAGGCGCGCTCCCGAGAAAAGGACTGTCCCATTCGGAAGGTAGCATGTGCTGCCTACCTGGGCAGCTGCCTTATTTTACCCCAATTCTGAAGGCAGCGTGAGATGTATCCTTCACGGCGAAGGCAATCCCATGATGCATTTCACCAGCTCAGAGTTCCAGCGCTCAGATTTAAAAACATGGCGGACGGAGCCGGCCTGCCACGGAGTTTCTGTACAAATGTAAGTAATTCCCGCCTGTATTTCCACTCACCGCTGCGTGGGTTTATCAAACTAGCATATTTTAGACTGTTTTAAGTTGTTTTCCATTGTTGTTTTCGCCTGTACTTCATTTAATGTAAGACCTGACCGGCGGAAGCTACCGTTAGCTTATCGCGCTAATTTACCGGGTAAGCTAACACGCATCTAGCCGACTTACAGAGTACCAAACGCGGCTGCAGCGCTGAGGAAACCCCCGCTAGGAAACAAAGATACCCTGGCCGTCCAGTATAAAAAGTTTTAACTGTTTTAAGTCACTGTTACGTATAACTAAGTGATTTACTGTGTAAATAGTGTAAACGTGTAGAATAACCTGTAATTTAGTGATTTAATGCGTAAACAGTTTAATTGTTAGAGGGAATAACTAGATTTACCTGTAACTGAGTGATTAATTGTGTAAATAGTGGAATTATGAGCGTGTTCTCCATAAACCACTGTTACTAATTCAGATTTATTTTTTCCACAGGGATGAACGTGGGCCGGGGAAGGTGAACGCTGGTCAGACCGGCTGGAGGCAGCGTTAGCTCCCTTTATGAATATTTTTTTTTTTCTTTGAATGTAATAAAGTTTTCTCTCTTAACATTATTATTTTTGCTTGCTGTGTGTTTATTGTCACTATGCTTATTGTAGTATCACATCTCAACTAGTGGGTATGGGTAAATAAATAAATAAAAAGTTTATGAATCATGTGTTTTATGCAACTAAAAGGTAAAGATAAATTAGCTGACTGTGTATGAATGTACTATTGTGTGAAACGTAGCTTAGTTTGATTATTTAGCTCTGATGGCTCCTACGAAATATTTATTATATTATGGTTTCATTACTCATGCATTTCTATGAAGCATCTAATCAAAAATAAATTAAATACATAAATAAAACTGACCATACTCTGAGAATTAAGTGAGGAAAGTGTAGAATTAAAGTAAATCATGAATATTTAAATATATGTAATATTTGGATGAGTAAAAGAGAAATAGCTGCCGCTGCATTGAGATTTATCCCGAGGTAAGTGATCATTAACTTTAGTTATTTATAAACAGCTCACGAGCACAGCGCGCTAGACGTGATGACGTATGCTGACTCCAGAGCGTGTCCCGAACGCGCTGCCTTATAAGATCCCTTATGGGTGAAAATGCTGCCGAACGAGGGAGCTGCCTTTGAAGGCAATGACTACCTAGGCAGCTCCCTTCAGATTGGACCGCAGCTGTAGTGTATATGGTAGTTTTAATACAGTAAGTAAATCGTATGTTACTATAGTAACTATCGTGATATACAGTATGATAAAGCACTATGACTAAAGTTTGTTATAGACAATAAAGGGATAGACTGGGCAAGTACTGTACTGTACGTCTCCAGACCTAAAGCCTCCTAAAGCATCCTCTAGTGGAAGGTGAAGAAGGACAAGGTGGAAATGAGGTGTGTAGCTACACTAGTGCTGCATTAAGAGAATGGCTTTTCCTGTTGTTACGATAGCAAAGACACACTGACACGCCCTAAATTAAGCTGTGATGAGGAGTGAGGTAAAGGGATGAATATTCTGATAGTTACTACTACATACAATTAGCGAGGCGAGGGACGAGGAGCGAGGGGACGAGGAGCGAGGGGACAGGGAGCGAGGAGGCGGGATAGGGAGCGAGTCAAGGGGACGAGGAGCAAGGTGAGGGACAGGGAGCGAGGTGAGGGGACAGGGAGCGAGGTGAGGGACGGGGAGCGAGATGAGGGGACAGGGAGCGAGGTGAGGGGACAGAGAGCAAGGTGAGGGGACAGGGAGCGAGGTGAGGGGACAGGGAGCAAGGTGAGGGGACAGGGAGCAAGGTGAGGGACAGGGAGTGAGGTGAGGGGACAGGGAGCGAGGTGAGGGACGGGGAGCGAGGTGAGGGGACAGGGAGCGAGGTGAGGGGACAGAGAGCAAGGTGAGGGGACAGGGAGCGAGGTGAGGGGACAGGGAGCAAGGTGAGGGGACAGGGAGCAAGGTGAGGGACAGGGAGTGAGGTGAGGGGACAGGGAGCGAGGTGAGGGACGGGGAGCGAGGTGAGGGGACAGGGAGCGAGGTGAGGGGACAGAGAGCAAGGTGAGGGGACAGGGAGCGAGGTGAGGGGACAGGGAGCGAGGTGAAGGACAGGGAGCGAGGTGAGGGGACAGGGACCGAGACAAGGGACAGAGAGTGAAGGGAGGGGACAAAAGCAAGGTGAGTGGACACTGTCTACAACAAACTAAAGTAATTATGCTTTATAATACTGTGGATCCCGATAGTTACTAAAGCATACAATTAATGAGGCGAGGGACAAGGAGTGAGGTGAGGGTAAAGAAAGTGAGGCGAGGGGATGGAGAAAGAGGTGAGAGGACAGAGAATGAGGCAAAGGGACAGAGAATAAGCCAAGGGGACATTGTTCTTAACAAACTATAGTATTTGTGCTTTATAATGCTGTATATAATGCTATATAGTTACTAATGCATACAATTAGGGAGGCGAGGGATAATGAGTAAGGCGAGGGGACAATAAGCAACACGAGGGAACAGGGAGCAAGGCTTGGGGACAAAGACTGAGGTGAGGGGATGGGAAGTAAGGCGAGGGATGGGGAGCCAGGCGAGGGGACAGAGAGCGAGACAAAGGGACAAAGTGTAGTAATTGTGTTTTATAATGCTGTATAACAAGATAGTTACTATTGCGTATAATTAGCAAGGCAAAGGACAGGGAGTAAGGCAAGGGATGGGGAGCAAGGCGATGGGATGGAGAGTGAAGGGAGGGGACGGAAGCAAGGCAAGGGGACACTGTCTATAACAAACTATAGTAATTGTGCTTTTTAATACTGTATATCATGATAGTTACTACTGCATACAATTAGTGAGGCGAGGGAGCGAAGCGAAGGGACAAGAAGCGAGGCGAGAGCAAGGTGAAGGTACGAGGACGAGGTGAGGGATGCAGAGTGAGGCGAGGGGACAGGGAGCGAGGCGAGGGGACACTGTCTATTACAAAGTATAGTAATTGTGTTTTATTATGCTGTATAACATGATAGTTACAATTGCATATAATTAGCAAGGTGAGTGGACGACGAGTAAAGCAAGGGGACTAGGAGTGAGGTCAGGGAACAGGGAGCGAGGCGAGGGATGGAGAGTGAAGGGAGGGGACGGAAGCAAGGCGAAGGGACACTGTCTATTACAAACTAAAGTACTTGTGCTTTATTATGCTGCATATTATGATAGTTACTATGGCATACAACTATTGCAACGAGGGATAGGGAGCGAGGCGAAGGAACGAGGACGAGGCGAGAGTACAGGGAGCAAGGTAAAGTAACGAGGACGAGGTGAGGGATGGGGAGCAAGGCGAGGGGACGTTGACTATAACAAAGTATAGTAATTGTGTTTTATAATGCTGTATAATATGATAGTTACTATTGCATATAATTAGCATGGTGAGGGGACAACAAGTAAGGCGAGGGTACTAGGAGTGAGGTTAGGGGACAGGGATTAAGGGGAGGGATGGGGAGCGAGGCGAAGGGACACTGTCTATAAAAAAAACTATAGTACTTGTGCTTTATTATGCTGCATATTATGAGTACTATGGCATACATTTATTGCGGCGAGGGATAGGGAGCGAGGCGAAGGGACAAGAAGAGAGGCGAGAGTACAGGGAGCAAGGTGAAGGAACAAGGAGCGAGGCGAGGGATAGGGAGCGAGGCGAGTGGACGTTGTCTATAACAAAGTATAGTAATTGTGTTTTATAATGCTGTATAACATGATGGTTACAATTGCATACAATTAGCAAGGCGAGGGGATGACGAGTAAGGCGAGGGTTCTACGGGTGAGGTTGGGGGACAGGGAGCGAGGTGAAGGGATGGGGAGCGAGGTGAAGGGCTGAAGAGTGAAGGGAGGGGACGGAAGCAAGGCGAGTTTATTATACCTGTAGTCACTTTGCTTCATAATACTGTATATCACGATAGTTGCTATTGCATACGATTATTGAGACGAGGGACAGGGAGCGACACGTGGGGAAGAGGAGCGACAGGAGGGGACGGGGACAGGGAGCGAGGCGAGGGACAGGGAGGGGGAATTGGCTCGGCGGTCAGTGGCAGTTATTAGTCGAAAATCAAATGAGGCTGCGAGCGCCGCGGGCAGGGAGAAACTCGGGGCGTCCATTAGCAGAGCTAAAGGATTGATGCGCGTCATCAGCAGGGGAAGTTTGGGGCTGAAGGAAATTAAAAGTATTTTTCATCCCTGACGAAACGCCCTCGGATCCGAGCGCCGCGCCGTAAAAACAGCCATTAGGAGCCTAAAGATGAAGCTCTGCTGATGAACAGGAAACTACCCGAGCCTCCCGGGAGAAAGAACAGCACACGACTTCATATGACCATGTATCGATCACACGCGGCCCGGCGACGCGGCCTGAAATACTGCCGCACTTCTGCAGCGTGGAGCCGGAGCTTTATTACACTTTATATTATATTCCTCACCAGATCACTCACTTACCCACAACCACAACCGGATCCAGAACCAGAATTACTCCAATACCACTAATACAGTGTTACTGAATCTCTCTCTCTCTACAGCTATCTGTATCTGCTCTCTCTCTATGTGGCCAATTTATCAGAAACACCCACCTACTACTTAGTGCCTCCACACTCTGGCCAAATTATTAGAAACACCCACTACTCTTGCGCTTCCTCATCAATCAGTTTATTAGTAACACCTAGGTTGGATCCCAGTTACTTGCCATTATATTACAAACACCAACTTTTTTTGTGTTGTTAGTTGCCAATTTATTAGAAACATTTATTTTTTTATTCTTCCTTCCTTGCCAACTTATTAGGAACATCTATGTTTGTGCTTTCTCTTTGGACAATTTATAAGAAACACCTTCTACTTTTGTACCAGTTTATTAAGAATACCTACTTTTGAATATCCTCACTGGCCAATTTATTAGAAACACCTTTCTTACTTGCAATTTCTCACTTTATTTCATCTGTTGTCAATTTATTAAGAATATCTACTACATGTGTGCTTTTATGGCCAATTTATGGCCAATTTAATAGAAACACTTGGGTTTGTGCTTTCTTACTTGCCAACTTATTAGGAACATCTATGTTTATGCTTTCTCATTGGCCACTTTATAGGAAACACGTATTATTTTTCACTTTTCTTACTAGCCATTTTAACCTACTTTTTGTGTTCCCTTACTGGACAATTTATTAGAAACACTTAGGTTTGTGCTTTATCACTCTGGCCAATGTATTAGAAATACTCATTTTTGTGCTTTCTCACTGGCCACTTTAAAAGAAACACTTAGGTTTGTGCTTTCTTATAAGCCAGTTTATTAGGAACACCCAGATGTGAGCTTCCTTACTGGCCACTTTATTAGAAACACCTGCTATGTTTGTGCTTCCTCACTCTGGCCACTTTATCAGAAACACCTACTATGTTTGTGCTTCCTCACTCTGGCCACTTTATCAGAAACACCTACTATGTTTGTGCTTCCTCACTCAGGCTAATTTAATAGGAACACCTACTTTTTTTTCCTTACTGGCCAATTTATTAGAAACACCTACTATGTTTGTGCTACCTCACTTGCCACTATATTAGGAACACTTAGGTTTGTGCCTCCTCATTCTGGCCAATTTATTAGAAACTCATACTTTTTTCCCTTAATTATCAATTTATTAGGAACATCTACTACATTTGTGTTTCCTCACTGGCTAATTTACGTTTTTTGCTTCCCCTGTTGTCAATTTACCTACTTTTGTGTGTTTCTTCACTGGCCAATTTATTAGGAACACCTACTTTTATTTAATTCCTAGATGTCAATCTATTTACATGGCCAATTTATTAGGAAAACATAATTTTTATAATTTCACTCTTGTCATTTTATTTGGAACACCTACTTCTTGGCTCTTCTTCACTAGCCAATTTATTAGGAACACCTGCTTTTTTATGCTTCTACTTGTACGCCTGTATTTTTTTTTTTTTTAGGAAACTAAGACTTCAGACCGGCGTGGGGAGAGTAATTAAATACTTGCCGCCCCTCAGGACCTCACAGCAGATAACACGGAATAGTGAAGTAGGGTGGGATGTCCACGGGCTGCGCTCCGACTGCGCTGGACTCTATTGTTGGAGCTTTTATGCAGTCTATTAAGAGCAGTGGTCATTAAAGATAACCAAAGGGAAGCCATTAGAGAGGAGACATCATAACACGAGGAGTCGCCTCATTGGCTCTGGGGCTGAAATCTCCCTCAATTAAGCACAAAGGCCACGGGGTAAAGTGGCTTTTAATTGACTGGAGCCTGATAAAGACAGAAGCTTAAGACGGGAGAGTGGATGTGAGAGGTCTGCAGTGAGATGCCGGTAAAACTGCAGCGTTCAGCGAAGCTCAGAGAGCCGGAACTTTCCGCATGAGTGGCGTCAAGGGCGTAGATTACCCACAATACACCACACCTCACTATACTGCACCTGTACTGCTTTCAGCACGCAGTATACTGTATTAGACAGCATTAATCAATCAATAACACTGATCAGTAAAGAGAGATAGCATTAACGTCAATACTTACACAATTTAACTCTGTTAAACAGTAAAATATACACAGTTTATATTGAGAATTTAGTTATCAGGCAATTAACCGCAGTTATATAGTTATAGACAGTAAAATATACACTGTTTATATTGAGATTTTAGTTCTTAGACAATTAACCGCAGTTATATAGTTATAGACAGTAAAATATACACAAGTACTATATAGAACCTAGTTATTAGGCAATTAACTGCAGTTATATAGTTATAGACAGTAAAATATACACTGTTACTACATTTAATTTAGTTATAAGGCAAATAACTGCAGTTATATATTTATAGACAGTTAAATATACCCAGTTAATATATAGAATTTAGTTATTAGGCAATTAACTGCAGTTATATAGTTATAGACAGCAAAAATATACACAGTTACTACATAGAATGTAGTTTTTAGGCAATTAACTGCAGTTATATAGTTATAGACAGTTAAAATATACGCAGTTACTACATAGAATGTAGTTTTTAGGCAATTAACTGCAGTTATATAGTTATAGACAGCAAAATATACACAGTTTATATTGAGAATTTAGTTATTAGGCAATGAACCACAGTTATACAGTCATAGACAGCAAAAATATACACAGGTACTACATAGAATTTAGTTATTAGACAATTAACTGCAGTTATAGAGTTATAGAAAGTAAAATATACACAGGCACTATATAGAACTGATTAATTAGGCAATTAACTGCAGTTATACATGTTCACAATTGATACAGTTTCAAATAGCTAAATAGTTTTGTTTATAGATAAGTATATAAGTTGTAGTAATAGCTATATAGTTGCAATTGTTAGTAGACAGTTGCACAGTTATATAGAGTTATATAGGTATATATTGTAGCTATAGATGTAAGTACATGGCTATTAGTTTTATAGTATGTTATACTGTTATAGTTGTCTTATGTTTTTTTATGTGTTCTTATAGTAACAATATTAATAGACACAACATTGTATGTGTTGTAACTGCTTATTAATGGTTTATAACCTAATTAATAGCATTAATAAACTAATTTCTAAACTATTTATACACCCTTTATAAAGGGGCCTTATTTTAGTGTATATATATATATATAGCTGTTGGTATGTTACTTGCTATATAGTTGTATTTATAACTATAATAGTTAAATAATTGTGAATATAGCAATATTATAAATATAGTAATATAGTAATAATTTGTTATAAGTTATATAGCTAAGTTATACTTAAGCTTAAACTTAAAGTAATGTAATTGGTTCATTGGTTAGTTATATATCTGTGCTGCGCTTTTAGTTATATGGTTATGGACCCTTTACTACACTTCAGATCAGAGATTAGAGAAGACTGACCGAAGACATAAGAAGATGAGTCAGAGCTTTATCTCCACATAAACAAACCAGCCCAGCTTCAGACCTGCATTTGTACATTTATTTCCAGAATAAAGCTTTTATAACATTAGTATCCAGTATTAAGCTCAATTTAAAAATATATAATTGATTAATAATTAATAATAATATGATAAGTGTGTAATAGGTTTTGAACAGTATGTAATTTAAATACTGTAGGTAAGCAGAACTAATGACTTGAGATTTGTGTGTGTGTGTGTGTGTGTGTTTAGTGTGTGTGTTTAGTGTGTGTGTGTGTGTGTGTGTGCGGTGTGTCTGAAGCTGCCAAAAGCGACAACATCTACAGGGTGTCTTGAGTTACAGTCGGCTCTCTCTGGAGGAACTGTCTGCAGCGTCCAGCTAAACACAAACACAAAGACCTAAAACAGAACTCAGCCCACACACTCTTACCTAACACCGCCGAGAGACCACACACACACACACACACACACACACTTTTACACTTTAGATAAACTGTCACTAAAATTCACAACAAAATGAACCTCCTTTTCCTGAATTCTGTCCTGAACCTGGCCTGAAACCTGGCCCAACTCTGCCTAAAATTCATCCCAAACTTGAATCTGTAACCTGGCCTAAAACTAAGCCCAAACCCAGAATGAAAGCTAACAGAAATCTGACCTGAAATCCAGACTGAACCAGGCTTAAATCTGACCCAAACCCACCCTAAAATCTGGCAAAAAACACCCCTGCAATCTGGGATAAAATGTGCCCAAAAGTCATTTAGAACTCTTGCCTAAAATCTTGAATGACCCCTTTTTGAAATATGGTTCAAATCCGAACTGAAACATTACCTAAATCCAGCCCAAAATCTTGCACTATCCTGACCAGAAATCTTTTCTAAATCCACCCTGAAATCTGGCCCAAGCGTGGCCTGAAAACGTACTCAAACTCAGTCTGAAATCTTGCATGAACCTGGACTAAAATCTGCCTGTGGACCCTACCTGAAATCTGTCCCAATCCCAGCTTAAATCCCGAGACAAACTCACCCTAACACCTGACACAAACTTGGCCCAAATCCAGTCTGTGTTACTAGAAACCTGGCATTAACCTGGCCCAAAACCTGGCTTGGAATGTAGACTTAACTGGACTTAAAACCTGGACCAAACCCAGTCTAAAAACCTGCATGAACCCATCCCAAATCTGGAACAAACCCAGCTTAATATCGTGCAAAAACCTGGCCCAAAACCTGTCTTGAAATATAGACCAAACTGGTCTTAAAACCTAGCCCAAACCCAGGTTAAAATCCAGCATGAATCCAGCCCAAATCTGGAACAAACCCAGCTTGATATCTTGCACAAACCTGACCCGAAATCTGAAACAAAAACAGTTTTATATCTTGCATAAACCTGTCTTGGAATGTAGACCGAACTGGACTTAAAACCTGAACCAAAACCTGGCTGGGAATGTAGACCGAACTGGACTTAAAACCTGAACCAAAACCTGGCTTGGAATGTAGACCGAACTGGACTTAAAACCTGAACCGAAACCTGGCTCGGAATGTAGACCGAACTGGACTTAAAACCTGAACCAAAACCTGGCTGGGAATGTAGACCGAACTGGACTTAAAACCTGAACCAAAACCTGGCTTGGAATGTAGACCGAACTGGACTTAAAACCTGAACCGAAACCTGGCTCGGAATGTAGACCGAACTGGACTTAAAACCTGAAGCAAAACCTGGTTTGGAATGTAGACCGAACTGGACTTAAAACCTGAACCAAAACCTGGCTCGGAATGTAGACAGAACTGAAAATAAAACCTGGCCCAAACCCAGGCTAAACTCTTGCATAAACCTGGGCCAAAACCTGGCTTGGAATGTAGACTGAACTGGACTTAAACCCTGGCACAAACCCAGGCTAAACTCTTGCATAAACCTGAACCAAAACCTGGCTTGAAATGTAGACTGAACTGGACTTAAACCCTGAACCAAAACCTGGCTTGGAATGTAGACCGAACTGGACTTAAAACTTGAACCAAAACCAGGCATGGAATGTAGACAGAACTGAAAATAAAACCTGGCCCAAACCCAGGCTAAACTCTTGCATAAACCTGGGCCAAAACCTGGCTCGGAATGTAAACTGAACTGGACTTAAACCCTGGCACAAACCCAGGCTAAACTCTTGCATAAACTTGGCCTAAAATCTGAAACAAAGCCTTGTTTGAAACATGGCCCAAACCCAGCCTAAAGTCAGTCTTTTTTCTCTCTCTCTCTCTCTCTTTCTACATCTCTCTTTATTTCCTCTGTTTGGTCTCTCTCAATCGCTTATCCCCCTTTTCAATTTCTCTCTATATATTTATCTATGTCTCTCTCTCTCTCTCTCTCTCTCTCTCTGTCTCTCTCTCTCTCTGGTCTGATGGTATCTGAACTGTGAGCAGTTGTGACAGTGCTGTTATCTGTGTATCGCCTCCTCTCAGTGGTGGGATGTGTATTCTCACTCGGAGGGGGGCGAGAAACGAGATACAAACTGACACACTGTCCTGCAAACCCACAGCGGAAAATCTGTTTCTGTTTCCGTCGCTCGTCTCTCTCTCTCTCTCCCTCTGCGGCCGTTTCTCTTCTGCTGCTTTTTTTTTCCATCTTTCGGTTTGTTTGTTTGGTTTGTCGCTGGTGTGAGACTCTTCCTGATGATTTACAGTGTTGCAGTGCGTTTACTTCAGTCACTGTCTGTGTTTATATTTTCTTTATATTTGTTTTTATTTGTTTTTCACACTGAGCTGAAAACAAATGTAGCTCATTATAAATATGAGTGAAAAATGGAGAAGTGCATTTCCTGTATAGTTTAAATCATTCCCAGGTGGTTGCTAAGGTAATGCCTATTAATTGTATTCCCAGTAACTACAAGTAACTGCCATGCAGGGCAGGGATGAAGTACCAAGTGGCTGCTATGGTGTTCAGAGTGGTATTGCAAAGCTGCTGCACTGCTCCCAGTGGCTGCTATGGTGTTTTAAGTGGTAAATATGGTATTGCTAAGCAGCTGAAATCCCAGGTGACGTTCCAAGTGGTTGCAATGGTGTTCAAAGTGGTAGCAATGATTCTGTAAAGCTGCTGCTATGGTACCCCAAGTTATTGTCACTGTGCTGCAGATCCAAGTGGTTGCTAAGGTGACCAAAGCGGTAAATATGGTACTACTAAGAAATTCATAGGCAGGTGACTAACTTTGGGGTATTGTTCTAAGTGGTTGCCATGGTGTTTAAAGTGGTAGCTGCTGCAATGGTACCCCAGGTCACTGTACCTGTGCTGTGATTCCAAGTGGTTGATAGGGTGTTCAAAATAACAAACGTATGTCTAAACAGTTGTGATTTAAGATGAATGCCATAGAGGCGCTCTTTTAAGTAGACGTTAGAGTGTTTAAAGTGGTAAATATGGTATAGCTACGCAGTTGAAATCCCATGCGATTTCCATAGAGGTGAACTTTGTTGCTAAGCTGTTCCTAAAGGTAATCATGGCAGTGCATAGGGGAGGCTATACCTAGTGGCTGCTGGGGTGTTCAAAGTGATAACTATGATATTACTGAAACGGTAACCCAGGTACTGTCACTGTGCTGCAGTTCCAAGTGGTTGCTAGGGTGTTCAAAGTAGAAGAAACTGTTTTACTGAACAATTGCGATTAAAGGTGACTGCCATAGGGTACTTCTTTTTAGGTGGTTGATAGGGTGTCCAATGTGGAAAATATGGTATTGCTAAACAGTTCCATAGAGAAGATGTTTCAAGTAGTTGCTAGGGTGTTCCAAGTGATAACAACTTTGTTGCAATGTTGTTCCAAGAGGTAACCATGGCAGTAGTAATTATAGTATTGCTAAGCCATACTAAGCCATTCCTACCCCAAGTAATTAAAGGGGTAACTAAGGTATTGCTAAGCAGTTTCTATTCCAGGCGAATACCATCAGGGTGGTGTTCTAAGTGGATGACAGGGTGCTTAAAGTGGTAGCTATGGTATTGCTTAGCAGTCCCTATTCCAAACTATTACCATCAGGATGATGTTCCAAGTGGATGACAGGGTGCTTAAAGTGGTAACTATGGTATTGCTAAGCAGTTCCTATACCAGGCGATTACATCAGGATGATGTTCCAAGTGAATGATGGGATGTTCAAAGTGGTAGCTATGGTATTGCTTAGCAGTTCCTATTCCAATCGATTACCATCAGGGTGATGTTACAAGTGAATGATGGGGTGCTTAAAGTGGTATCTATGGTATTGCTAAGCTTTTTCTATCCCAGGCGATTTTCATCAGGGTGATTTTCCAAGACAATGCCAGGGTATTTAAAGCGGTAGCTGCGGTACTGCAGGGTGATGTTTCAAGTGGCTGCTAGGGTGTTCAAAGTGGTAGCTATGGTATTGCTAAGCTGTTTCTATCCCAGGCAATTACCATCAGGGTGATGTTCCAAGTGGATAGTAGGATGTTCAAAGAGGTAACTATGGTTTTGCCTGGATTTCACCAGTTTGTTTCTCAGGAGGTGCTATTCCAATTGGTTGCTAGTGCGTTCCAAAGTGGCTACCGTGGTATTGCCAAGCAGTTGCATTTGAATTTGATTTGCGACCGGGGCGTAAACTGGAGGAATCTGTGGCTTTATAACCGGGCAGAGCCGCCGCCGAATATAATGCATTCAGTTCCCTCCTGATGATTCGCCCAATAAATCGATGATTTGTGTACCAAGGCAGGATCAAAGCCAGAAGCTTCCCTCCACTCCGGCTTAGTGGGGATCCATAAAACAATCACAGCAGACCATTTCCACCCTCACGGCTCTGCACAATGATCCTCCACTCGCCATTTCACTGTACACCATACGCTTATCAATAACGATAAGGACCGGCCTAATGGCCCAAATGTTTCAGTCAATCTGTTCACTGTGAGCTCGGCCCGGAACGGAGCCCTGCACAAACACTCGCTCTGAGGCCCCGCCCACAACAGATTCACAACTCAGAACTCAGAGTTTCTAAAACTGAGAATATACAAAAATATTAAAAAATATGCCATTCTACATGGTTGCTATGGGGTCGCTCACTAGTTTATTAGGTGTTACTGTGGAAGCATTAGTTGGTTGCCTTAATATCGATATGGTTGCTATTGCACATGGTTTGTAGTCACAGTGTCTGTAACTGTAACTGGCTGCTGGGTCAGAGTTAAGGTGTTGCTAGGTGGTTGCTATGATATCTCAGTAGTTTGGAATGGTGTTAACTTTATGCTACAAAAAAGATGCAGTGACAATTCATGGTTTCTATGCTGCTGATATGTTATATGGTATTCCAGATTAACGCTATTATGTTGCAAGGTGGTTGCTCTGGCATGGACAGGTTGTTGCTAACTGGTTACTAGGTCAGTGGTAATGGTTTGTTGCCAAAGTGTTGGTAACTTGCTTCTAGGTTAGTGTTTTACGGTGTTGCTAGGTGGTTGCTATGATATTTCAGTAGTTTGGGATGGTGATGCTACCTTTATTCTACACATGATTGCCATGCTGTTGATCATTGGTTGCTATGATATCCCAGGTGGATGCTAAGATTTGGCAAGTTGGTTGCTGCTCTGGAATTGACAGGTGGTTGCTATGATATCCCAGGTGTTCGGTATGGTGAAGCTAAATGATTGTTAGATTGCAAGGTGGTACTTTGATACTAGGTGGTTACTAGTTGGTTGTTATGGTATCCCAGGAAGTTACTGTGTTGCCTGGTGGTCCCTACATAGTTGCTTTAGGCGTTGCTACAATGTTCCTATTGTATTCTTGGTGGTTACAAAGTGGTTGCTAAGTGAGCGCTGCTACAGTGTCAAAGGTGGTTGGTATGGGGTATCTGGTAGGTCATTGCTAGAGGGCAATATAGTTTTATAGTATTTCTTGGTGGTTGCTTATGGTATTCAAGGAGGTTGCCATGATGTTGCTAGGTGGTTGCTATAAATGTTGCTAGAAGGTTTCGAGTGTTTGTTCCTCCAGGTGGTTACAGTGTTACACTGTTACTAAGTGGCTAATATGTATTACTATTTTGGTATTATGTTGACAGACAATTGCCAATGGATTGCAAGGTGGTTACTAGGTGACCATTAGGTGATGGCTACAGTGTTGCAGCTAGTGGTAGCTATGGTATTCCTAGGTGGTTGCTGTGACATCCTATCTGTGGGGTTTGTTAGTTGTTAGACAAAGCAAGTGAAGGGAGAAGGGTGAACAAATAAAAATGTTGTTAATATTTCGTATGTCATATGGAAAAAATATTACCATTTGCAAATCAAACAATCAGAACAAAGCAATCAATGTCGATAAAAATAAATCTACAAAAGAAATCAACCGATAACACTTTGCATTCACAACCACAACAACATGTTTTTTATATAAAAAAACAAAAAACAAAATAAGCTTATGCACATTTCCTTTAATTAAACCCTTTATATCTGCTAAGGAACCCTTTTTCCGAGGTCGGCAGTTGCGACAGCGAGGAAACATTGATACGTTTTTGACGTTTCAGACATGAATCGGGTTCTGCGAGTCTGTGCTTCTGTTCAGTCCGGCTGCCAGCGCTTTCTCTCCGCCGTACACAGCGACGAAGTGACAGAACAGAATAGAAGCCATTCCCCAGAGTGCACGTCTTGTCCTGTTTCCCTGGAGAGAGACAGAGCAAGCGAGAGAGAAAAGAGAGAGAGAGAGAGAAAAGAGCGAGAGGAGAGATGGAGCGAGAAGAAAGGAGCGTTCTCTTCGCTCTGACAGCAAATGTTGTGTTTTGATTCCTGCAGCCTTGAGGGTGCGGAGATAAAGGCCTGGCCCATCTGTCTGTAAGATTCTGCCACATGGGGAATTGATCACAGCCCATTACAGTAAAGTGCATTTGCATCCTCGGCTCTAAAAACCGCTTTATTATCCCTCGCCCCACCAGCTGAGGCCGCGGCTAACGGGGTGACAGAGCGCCTCATGGGCAGGCGCTTTTAAAGAGGATCTGACGCTCGCTAATGGGAAAAGTGTTTCTCCATTGTTAGCGCCTTTCTCTTTCTATTTGCCTCGCGGAGGAGCCGAGCGCCGCTGTTGTGGCGGCGTAATCAGGTGGAGCCTGCGGTACGAAGGGACGGGAAAAGGAAGGGAACGTACGCGGAGGATCAGCGGTGGCAGAAAAGGAGATTCAGAAAGATTACACGGCTGCTTTGTTGCAGCAAAGGCTTACGACTAGTCGAGACAGAGGCAAAAGGGGACTGAAACCAAACCCAGACAGAGTAGAAATGAGAGAAAACCAAGTAAAGATTGAGTTAAGATTGAGACGTCATTGAGACCACATTCCAAAAAGGGCTCATCTGGAGATCAAGACCAATAACCAGTTGAGACTATGGCAAACAGGGACTGAAACCAAGCCAGGATGGAGTACAAATGAGAGAAACTACCTCCCAAAACAGGGCTCATCTTGAGATCAAGACCAAAAACAACCTAGACAGCTAACGTTAATAGTCAGATGTGAGAGATGTACACCCTCTCCTGTTGTGCAAACTTTTACATCATCAATTAACAAACTGAATAAATGAGCAGGTCAGTTTCCTTTGCTGAGAAGCATTGTTAAAATAGCAAAAGTCTGCCAAAGTCAGAGCTCACCTGGCTCTTAAAAAGAATGATGAGCAAGAGATTGAGACTCTGATTGGTTTATTTCACGTTAATGCCGAAATTAACCACACCCACAATTAATTAGTACCAGAAAGAATCAGTTCTCTTTAACTCTCTTGTGCTTTTTTTTTCGAGCGGTGCAAAGGTGTACTTTTCCCGCCGTTACGATAGCAAAGACACACGGACACGCCCTTAATCAAGCTGCACAACGCACGTTGTTGATGGCTCAACTATGGTTTTTAACTACAGTCTTTAACGGTCTTAACAGTATGTATATACTGTATATGGCTTTAAGAAGAAGACTGAAATAGGTGATGGAGAAAAGAGTGAAAGTGTGAAAGAGTAAGAGAGAGAGAAAGACAGAAAAAGGGAGAGAGAGAGAGAGAGAGAGAGAGAGAGGCGTGATATTCGCAGTAAGCCTGACTCGCCCCTGTGTAGAAGTGGTTGGGTTTAACCTTGAAGAGTAACGAGATTTGACGTCCTTAAATGTTAGCGTTCTTAAATCAGCAGGAAGTGCCTCGGCGGGACCCATAATCACTGTGCCAAATTGCTGCGCCCGCTAATTTCATTTCTCCCCCCTCGCTCTCGCGCTCTCTCTCTCTCTCTCTCTTTCTCTCTCTCGCCGTTAGACTCCATTACTCAACAACAGCCATTTAATGCTCCCACTCCCAGAGGTGCTGCATTAAAATCTAATAACTGGTGATGTAAATGAAAACAAAAACCATTACTCCGCCCCCTCCTCCACTCTTCATCATCCTCCTCTTCCTCTCTCTTCCTCTCTCTCTTCCTCCCTCTCTCTCTCTCTCTCCGTCGGGGGAGTTGGAAGCTAATTCTCAGCCCATCTGCTGCGGTAATGAAGTCGACCCCGGCCATCGCGCCCCGCCGCGGACCCTCGCCGAGAGGCGAAGCACCTGATTGGCCCTTACGGGGAGTTCCATGTCAACAAGGCGAAGAGAACCGGACACCCAAAATTATTTAAAAATGTATATTTAATACATACTGTATTCAAATACATACAAAATACATAGAAAAACAGGTAAATAAATAAAGATTAATTATACATAAAGCAATATTTGAATTTTACACGTATATTTTAATGCAATTAGTAGACATTTAAGAAATATATATTTACTCTATATACAGTAAATATTAAAGTTCTAATAAATGTAAAAATGAATGAATAACATACAGCTAAATAAAATAATTAGAATAAATATTTATTTACTTTTACTCATAATTAGAAGTGATGTATATACAAATATATGCAAATATCACTTTATACTTTAATGTTTAATACTAATATATTTTAGTATATGCAAAAAAAACAGCTTAATTTTAAATAAATACAAATGCCTTACAGGTATGTTTAAATATATATATATTTTAAAGTAATCCTTAATTATTTAATTAATTATTTAATACATATTAAAATGAACTGAATACACTGAAGACATTCATTAAATCAATAAATTAATACATATAAATATATTTGTATTATATTAAACACATATTCTGAGTAAATAAACAATGATATTAAGTATATTTAATGCAAATATAACTACATATAAAATAATGAATGCAATAATATATATATATGTACATAAAATCTACAGTATACATTGAACGATACCATTAATTTTTTTATAATATATTTTTTACCTTTATTTTATTTTTCTATTCTTTTATTTTCATGTTTATTATTGCAATCCATAAATTAGAGACAGTTTAATTAAATATAAAATAAGAAATAAAAATTGAATTTACAGTTTACAAAAATATTAAATAGAATTGATAAATTTATCACAAATATATTCCCATTGTATTCATTAATAATTTTTGGTTTTTAAAACTATTTAAACCAGTGTTTTATTAATTAAAATAATAAATAAATACATATAAATAAATAAATACAAAATAAATCTACATTTTGCAAAAAAATAAGAAATATATATTTTTTTTATTTAACCACAGTGTTTTATTTTTATGTTTTATGTTTTATTTATTTTTAAGTGATAAGATAAGAGAGATTAATAGCGTGTGTATATATGTATGTGTGTGTGTGTGTGTGTGTGTGTGTATGTGTGTATAACCCGGTGAGAGGTGAGTGGGCCCCTGATGCCAGGTTTAACCTCCCTGCAGTGGGCGCACCTGTGTGAGGTGTGTGTTGTGGGCGGGGCGTGGGGCGGCACGGTGAGTTTGATTATGAGCGGGGCATTTCAGCACAGAGAGGGTCCTGAGACTGTATTAATAACTCAGCGAGGGGTTATTAACTGGAGCAGCCGGCCGATAAACACCGTGCTCACAATCTGCTGCACTATTTCACCACCAGCACCACGTCCAAAACCCGGAGAACAGCCGGCCCCCGCAGAACGTCTCAATCCCACCACCACCCTGCCACCGCCGCTCAGCTCAGCACACAGAAATACTGCTGAAAACACTGTTTTATACCCCAAAAATACTAAAATAAACTCTTTACCAACTAATATTCATCGCTAAAAAACAGCTAAAAAAACCTTCCTGTTTAGCTGAGCTTTCTACTAACACACCCAGTTAGTAGACACACCCAGTATGCAAATAGACACTGCCAGCAGCCAATAGAAAAAGAGCTGCCAATGGCAACAGACTAAAATCATTTATTCTAACTTATTCTAAACTTAAATATGCCATTCTCTCTTCTCTCTCAATATTCTTTCTTCCAACTGTGTTCAAATTTGGGGTACCATAAATACCACTTAGCATCACCATAGCACCGACTTATCAATCATTGTAATCATTATAACCACTGCAATCACTTTGCAACACCACCAAATACGCCAGCTAGAAACACCAAAGGAATCACCTAGTAACACTACAAACACCAGAGCAACACCATATCAACCACCTGAATACTTATCCTACCAACACCACTGCCACCACTCAAAAGCAGCGCAGCAACCACCTAACATGGAACCATAACATGTTAGGAAACAATATGGCAACCACCAGGCAACACAAAACCAATCACATTGTAACACATTATAACAACCATGTAACCAGTTCGAAAACCATAGCAACCACAAACAACACTATACCAATCACATTGTTGTGTAAGTTAAAATTTCAGAGTTAAACAGTTTTTAACAATTTTTACACTCAAAGTGTGATTTTAACTCACAAAGATTTAAATGGTGTTCAGTGTTGGAGTTATTAAACTCAATAAATACTCAATAAAAACGGAGATTTAACTAAACTCCGCCCATTTAAACCCTTTATTTGCATAAAGCTCCCCAATCCTAACTTACCATCAGTGTGTAGTATTAATCACCAGGGATACCTTCTATTGGGTATTGCATTTTATTTATAAGTGTGTTGTAGGCTATGAGAGCTAGTTACCATCTTTCGTATCAGAAATTCTGTACTGTAAAAAGTGTTGGAAATGCATTGAGAACTGCAATGCAGGATTAAAAAGTTCTTATGCAATGCAAAAACACATCTGTATATGTATTAGGAACCAAAAACACAAGTTATCCTCCCCCGAATATTTTATTTTTTAACTCTTTTCAGTATTAGCGTAAGAATTTAGGGAGTTAAACAAATACAAACGTGAGTTAAAAAGGTTCTAACTCTGGCTCTAAGGTGTTAAATGTTTAACTTTTTTTAAAAGTGTTGATTTAACTCTAAAGAGTGTGGCGCTACAGTATATAAACCCTGGGAACGAGTTGAAATCAACTTTGTGCAACTTTTTGCTGTGTTTGTTACAACCATGTAACCACTTTGGTAACCATTGGAACCACCTAGCAACATCATGGCAACCACCTAAAAAAAAACATCAGAAAGAAAATGCTTAGAATTGGGAACCACTTATGCTGGTCCCATATTCTTTTTTACAGTGTACTTTTTTGCTCAATTTTTGGGAAAAGTTATTATGTTATTTGTTTCTTTTTTAATATGATTAATAAATCAAGAAAATAAAGCCTAATTGTGTATTAATGTTCAGATTTTGTGTTTTATGTGTTTTAAACACTAGCAGAGGTTCAGACAGTGACTGAGTGTGTGGTATTCTCGGCTGCGTTTGTGTTTAATTGTATTTATTCTGGTAATAAAGTGGTGTGTAATTATGTGTTCTGTATTTAAGTCGGGGGGGGGGGAGGAAGTCCGGCGGCTCTGCTCCGTAAACACTCCGCCCCTTTCCACAATCTGACTAATCAGCCGCCGTGATCACAGGCACGTACTGACCAGACCTTCTGCAGTAAAGACCCAGTCCTAACACTTACAGCACTGTAGTGTTTTACGCCATAAAGCTACTGTATCAATGCTACCAGGAGGTAACATACACCATAAGGAACAGGTGCAGGTAGGAGATGAGGAGTTGAAGCAGTGCTGTGAGGATTTGATGACATTAAGACACTAGAAAATTAGTAAACTCCACTCCTCAACCCATCCAAACGTATAGGATGGAGCGCCATTGGATGGAGCGCCATTGGATGGAGCGCCATTGGATGAAGCGCCATTGGATGGAGCCATTGGATGGAGCCATTGGATGGAGCGCCATTGGATGGAGCGCCATTGGATGGAACTCCATTGGATGGAACTCCATTGGATGGAGCGCCATTGTTCCAGAGGACAATTCCACTGCTCCACAGCTCAATGCTGGGGGTGACTTATTACCGTATTTTTCAGACTATAAGGTGCACTTAATATCCATTAATTATTTTTTCCAAAAATTTACAGTGCTTTTAATAATCTGGTGAACCTTATGTAGTAATTCTGGATGTGCTTAATGACTTCAAACCGATTGTATGTGGTACACTGCGGTCAAAAATCAGTCAAAATTTTTAGTACGACTTTTTTAAGCTACAAAGCCGAAATTACAGCTACCCAAATAAACAAGTTCTTAGGAGAGAAGAAAAGAAAATGTTTTTTTTTTTTTAAGAATGACAATTTTGGTCACTTAGGCCCCATTCTTTGCAATAAATAAATTATATTATTGTCCAGTGATCGGAACACAGCAACTCAACAGAACATCCTTATGACCAGTTTCTCTTAGCCTTTTTTTAATTAAAACATTTCTCCCGATTGAGCTAGGGCAACTATCCCTATACACCAGCTCACAGATGCATTGTGCTGATCCACATCACCCTAGGAGTGATGCAGAGAGAGCAAGTTTTAATTGTGCTCTCTCAGGGCTCCGGCAGCTGATGGCAAGCTGCATGACTGGGATTCAAACCAGCGACCTCATAATTGAGAGATCATAGTTGCGGCGCTTAGCCTGCTGTAGTAGAGTAGTAGTGTTCCATTTCAGGAACGTGGCTTTATTTGCTCCATAAACATTAGCAGTAAATAATCGGAAAATAACAACACAAATCTGAAATAGTTAAACAATAATAATAAGTAATACATACTTTTTTTATTTGACAAAAATTATTTAAATTAAATTAAAAACTAGGCTAAAATGTTGTTTGTTTTCATCGACTAAAACTAGACTAAAACTAATAATAACTAAAATGTGACTAAAACTATTACGCATTTTAGTTAAAAAGACTGAGACTAAAACTAAATCAAAATAAACACTGCTTGTGTGTACAAATACATTTTTGACGATAAGTGTACGGGCCATTTTACTGAATGGGTGATGTAAATATTATGAATTGATTAATGAAAAAATATTTTTAAAGCATAGATGGGATTTGGAGTCACAGAATAATGCAAAAAAAATTACATATCTGAAGGATTTTAATAATTATATATTATATAAAATATTATATAAAATTATATAAAATACATATTATATTTTATGGTAAAGTTTATAGTTAGAGAGTGGGGACAGGAAACAAATACTATTTTTTTGTGTTCTAAGTAGTTTTTAATAACGTTTTGAATTGTAATTGTAAGTCTTATAATACAGTACATTAGTCTATTGTAATGATGTAGTGTCCTGTAATGAACTATATTATTTTACGATAAAGATGTAGTGTCCTGTAATATACTATATTAGTATATAACAATGGTGTAGTGCAATGTGACAGTATAGTGATCTATAATAATGGGGTAGTAATACAGTACATAAGTTTATAACAATGGTGCCGTGTCCTGAAATACAGTACAATGATCTATAACAATGGTTCCGTGTCCTGAAATACAGTACATTAGTCTATAACAATCGTGTGATGTCCTGAAATACAGTGTGGTAGTCTATAATAATGGCGTAGTGTCCTGTAGTAGGCTATATTGGTCTATACCAATGGTTTAGTGTCTTGTAATACAGTACATTAATCTATAACAATCGTGTGATGTCCTGTAATACAGTATATAAGTCTATAACAATCATGTAATGTCCTGTAATACAGTATATACGTCTATAACAAATCATGTAATGTCCTGTAATACAGTATACTAGTCTATAACAATTGTGTAATGTCCTGAAATACAGTGTAGTAGTCTATAATAATGGGGTAGTGTCCTGTAGTAGGCTATATTGGTCTATACCAATGGTGTAGTGTCTTCTAATACAGTACAATAGTCTATAACAATCATGTAATGTCCTGTAACACAGTATACTATTCTGTAACAATCATGTAATGTCCTGTAATACAGTATATAAGTCTATAACAATCATGTAAAGTCCTGTAACACGGTATACTAGTCTATAACAATTGTGTGATGTCCTGTAATACAGTATATAAGTCTATAACAATCATGTAATGTCCTGTAATACAGTATATAAGTCTATAACAAATCATGTAATGTCCTGTAATACAGTATACTAGTCTATAACAAATCATGTAATGTCCTGTAATACAATATATAAATCTATAACAATCATGTAATGTCCTGTAATACAGTATACTAGTCTATAACAAATCATGTAATGTCCTGTAATACAGTATACTAGTCTATAACAATTGTGTAATGTCCTGAAATACAGTGTAGTAGTCTATAATAATGGTGTAGTGTCCTGTAGTAGGCTATATTGGTCTATACCAATGGTGTAGTGTCTTCTAATACAGTACAATAGTCTATAACAATCATGTAATGTCCTGTAACACAGTATACTATTCTGTAACAATCATGTAATGTCCTGTAATACAGTATATAAGTCTATAACAATCATGTAAAGTCCTGTAACACGGTATACTAGTCTATAACAATTGTGTAATGTCCTGAAATACAGTGTAGTAGTCTATAATAATGGTGTAGTGTCCTGTAGTAGGCTATATTGGTCTATACCAATGGTGTAGTGTCTTCTAATACAGTACAATAGTCTATAACAATCATGTAATGTCCTGTAACACAGTATACTATTCTGTAACAATCATGTAATGTCCTGTAATACAGTATATAAGTCTATAACAATCATGTAAAGTCCTGTAACACGGTATACTAGTCTATAACAATTGTGTAATGTCCTGAAATACAGTGTAGTAGTCTATAAAAATGGGGTAGTGTCCTGTAGTAGACTATATTGGTCTATACCAATGGTGTAGTGTCTTCTAATACAGTACAATAGTCTATAACAATCATGTAATGTCCTGTAACACAGTATACTATTCTGTAACAATCATGTAATGTCCTGTAATACAGTACACTAGTCTATAACAAATCATGTAATGTCCTGTAATACAGTATAGTAGTCTATAACAATTGTGTAATGTCCTGAAATACAGTGTAGTAGTCTATAAAAATGGGGTAGTGTCCTGTAGTAGACTATATTGGTCTATACCAATGGTGTAGTGTCTTCTAATACAGTACAATAGTCTATAACAATCATGTAATGTCCTGTAACACAGTATACTATTCTGTAACAATCATGTAATGTCCTGTAATACAGTACACTAGTCTATAACAAATCATGTAATGTCCTGTAATACAGTATAGTAGTCTATAACAATTGTGTAATGTCCTGAAATACAGTGTAGTAGTCTATAAAAATGGGGTAGTGTCCTGTAGTAGGCTATATTGGTCTATACCAATGGTGTAGTGTCTTCTAATACAGTACAATAGTCTATAACAATCATGTAATGTCCTGTAACACAGTATACTATTCTGTAACAATCATGTAATGTCCTGTAATACAGTACACTAGTCTATAACAAATCATGTAATGTCCTGTAATACAGTATACTAGTCTATAACAATTGTGTAATGTCCTGAAATACAGTGTAGTAGTCTATAATAATGGGGTAGTGTCCTGTAGTAGGCTATATTGGTCTATACCAATGGTGTAGTGTCTTCTAATACAGTACAATAGTCTATAACAATCATGTAATGTCCTGTAACACAGTATACTATTCTGTAACAATCATGTAATGTCCTGTAATACAGTACACTAGTCTATAACAAATCATGTAATGTCTTGTAATACAGTATACTAGTCTATAACAATTGTGTAATGTCCTGAAATACAGTGTAGTAGTCTATAAAAATGGGGTAGTGTCCTGCAGTAGGCTATATTGGTCTATACCAATGGTGTAGTGTCTTCTAATACAGTACAATAGTCTATAACAATCATGTAATGTCCTGTAACACAGTATACTATTCTGTAACAATCATGTAATGTCCTGTAATACAGTACACTAGTCTATAACAAATCATGTAATGTCCTGTAATACAGTATAGTAGTCTATAACAATTGTGTAATGTCCTGAAATACAGTGTAGTAGTCTATAAAAATGGGGTAGTGTCCTGTAGTAGGCTATATTGGTCTATACCAATGGTGTAGTGTCTTCTAATACAGTACAATAGTCTATAACAATCATGTAATGTCCTGTAACACAGTATACTATTCTGTAACAATCATGTAATGTCCTGTAATACAGTATATAAGTCTATAACAATCATGTAAAGTCCTGTAACACGGTATACTAGTCTATAACAATTGTGTAATGTCCTGAAATACAGTGTAGTAGTCTATAATAATGGTGTAGTGTCCTGTAGTAGGCTATATTGGTCTATACCAATGGTGTAGTGTCTTGTAATACGGTACAATAGTCTATAACAATCATGTAATGTCCTGTAACACAGTATACTATTCTGTAACACTCATGTAATGTCCTGTAATACAGTATATAAGTCTATAACAATCATGTAAAGTCCTGTAACACGGTATACTAGTCTATAACAATTGTGTAATGTCCTGAAATACAGTGTAGTAGTCTATAATAATGGTGTAGTGTCCTGTAGTAGGCTATATTGGTCTATACCAATGGTGTAGTGTCTTGTAATACAGTACAATAGTCTATAACAATCATGTAATGTCCTGTAACACAGTATACTATTCTGTAACAATCATGTAATGTCCTGTAATACAGTACACTAGTCTATAACAAATCATGTAATGTCCTGTAATACAGTATAGTAGTCTATAACAATTGTGTAATGTCCTGAAATACAGTGTAGTAGTCTATAATAATGGTGTAGTGTCCTGTAGTAGGCTATATTGGTCTATACCAATGGTGTAGTGTCTTGTAATACAGTACACTAGTCTATAACAAATCATGTACAGTTGTGGTCAAAAGTTTACATACACTTGTAAAAAAACATAATGTTATGGCTGTCTTGAGTTTTCAATAAGTTCTACAACTCTTATTTTTCTGTGATAGAGTGATCGGAACACATACATGTTTGTCACAAAAAACAGTCATAAAATTTGGTTCTTTCATAAATTTATTATGGGTCTGCTGAAAATGTCACCAAATCTGCTGGGTCAAAAATATACATACAGCAACATTAGTATTTGGTTACATGTCCCTTGGCCATTTTCACGGCAACTAGGCGCTTTTGGTAGCCATCCACAAGCTCCTGGCAAGCTTCAGGTCGAATGTTTGACCACTCTTCTTGACAGAATTGGTGCAGTTCAGCTAAATGTGATGGTTTTCTTGCATGAACCCGTTTCTTTAGCACTGTCCACATGTTCTCAATGGGGTTTAAGTCAGGACTTTGGGAAGGCCATTCTAAAACCTTAATTCTAGCCTGGTTTAGCCATTCCTTTACCACTTTTGATGTGTGTTTTGGGTCATTGTCTTGTTGGAACACCCAACTGCGCCCAAGACCCAACCTTCGGGCTGATGGTTTTAAGTTTTCCTGCAGAATTTGGAGGTAATCCTCCTTCTTCATTATCCCATTTACTTTCTGCAAAGAACCAGTTCCACTGGCAGCAAAACATCCCCAGAGCATAATACTACCACCACCATGCTTGACAGTAGGCATGGTGTTCCTGGGATTAAAGGCCTCACCTTTTCTCCTCCAAACATATTGCTGGGTGTTGTGGCCAAACAGCTCAATTTTTGTTTCGTCTGACCAGAGAACTTTCCTCCAGAAGGTTTTATCTTTGTCCATGTGATCAGCAGCAAACTTCAGCCGAGTCTTAAGGTGCCTTTTCTGGAGCAAGGGCTTCTTTCTTGCACGGCAGCCTCTCAGTCCATGGCGATGTAAAACACGCTTGACTGTGGAGACTGACACCTGTGTTCCATCAGCTTCCAAATCCTTGCAGACCTGCTTCTTGGTGATTCTTGGTTGACTCTTGACCATCCTGACCAATCTCCTCTCGGCAGCATGTGATAGCTTGCGTTTTCTTCCTGATCGTGGCAGTGACACAACTGTTCCATGCACTTTATACTTGCGTATAAGTGTCTGCACAGTTGCTCTTGGGACCTGTAGCTGCTTTGAAATGGCTCCAAGTGACTTCCCTGACTTGTTCAAGTCAATAATTCGCTTTTTCAGATCCACACTGAGTTCCTTTGACTTTCCCATTGTAGCTTTTGTAGCTGAGTCTAATCACTGGGTCAAATGAGCCCTATTTAAATGGGCTCATGAGAAGTCAACAGCTGTAGTCAATCAGAATCACTTACAAGAAGTGAAGAGGCCATGACATGAAGCTAATTTGATTGACACAACTCGCTACATCACCAAAATTGACAAATTTTGTTGCTGTATGTATATTTTTGACCCAGCAGATTTGGTGACATTTTCAGCAGACCCATAATAAATTTTTGAAAGAACCAAATTTTATGACTGTTTTTTGTGACAAACATGTATGTGTTCCGATCACTCTATCACAGAAAAATAAGAGTTGTAGAACTTATTGAAAACTCAAGACAGCCATAACATTATGTTTTTTTACAAGTGTATGTAAACTTTTGACCACAACTGTAATGTCCTGTAATACAGTATAGTAGTCTATAACAATTGTGTAATGTCCTGAAATACAGTGTAGTAGTCTATAATAATGGTGTAGTGTCCTGTAGTAGGCTATATTGGTCTATACCAATGGTGTAGTGTCTTGTAATACAGTATAGTAGTCTATAACAATTGTGTAATGTCCTGAAATACAGTGTAGTAGTCTATAATAATGGTGTAGTGTCCTGTAGTAGGCTATATTGGTCTATACCAATGGTGTAGTGTCTTGTAATACAGTACAATAGTCTATAACAATCATGTAATGTCCTGTAACACAGTATACTATTCTGTAACAATCATGTAATGTCCTGTAATACAGTACACTAGTCTATAACAAATCATGTAATGTCCTGTAATACAGTATAGTAGTCTATAACAATTGTGTAATGTCCTGAAATACAGTGTAGTAGTCTATAATAATGGGGTAGTGTCCTGTAGTAGGCTATATTGGTCTATACCAATGGTGTAGTGTCTTGTAATACAGTACAATAGTCTATAACAATCATGTAATGTCCTGTAACACGGTATACTATTCTATAACAATCATGTAATGTCCTGTAACACAGTATACTATTCTGTAACAATCATGTAATGTCCTGTAACACGGTATACTAGTCTATATCAATCGTGTAATGTCTGGAATGGGACTGGTAACGAATGCTATTTTTTTCAGTCTTCTAAGTAGTTTTTATTAATGTTTTAAATTACGTATCTTATTTTTTCAATGAGATAATAAAATGAATTTTAAAGTTATGTTGTGTGCACATTTAAACATGTAATTTCCTGGGGAGAGAAATGGTACTTATTAGGTGGAATGGCCAGTATAGAACCTAAATATAGAATTCCTATTCTATATATTTGTGCACACATATCTGGCTCTATTGGTGTTTTTTTTTTAGGCTGAGCAGTGAGGCTGTGAGTAGTGGGGGGGTAGTTTAGGGTTAGTTAGAGATCTGCAGTCGTGCAGAAAGTGGAGATAAAAGGTTTGTGCTGCAGGAAATCAGTCGATACCTGCCTGGGTGCCTCTGTAAGCCTGAGGCCAAACCACAGCGAGGAGAGGCGGCTAGTGTCAAAACCGCAACATGTGCTCCTATCGCTCTGTTTTTATCCTCCTTTCCGTGCTCTGCGCTATCAGATACACAGCTAATGATACAGCATGCTCCTGTAATTACTGTCCTGCAGCCATATCGCACCGCTCTCGCGCAGCTCTCGCGCGCAGGCAGCGACTGATTTGACTTTGAAATGCGCTCGGCTTCGTCCATTCCAATCACATCCTCCGCCATTATCAGCGAGCGCAGTGCACGAGGTGAAGAAGGGCGGTGTCACACGTCAAGACTGACACATAACACACACACACACACATAACACACAGACACACACTCACGCAGCGAAAGCGTGAAAAAAGGAGAAAGAAAAGTGTGAAAAGAAGAAAAGAAAACATGTCATGCAGTTCTTCTGTTATACGGTATAAAAGAAAAAAAACAGCCCTTTTATATACTTTTATATACTTTTATAAAACTTTAATACTAATCTGAATTATTCTCCAGCAACACATCCTGCCTTCAGAACCATGAATCTTTTCCAGAGATGTTTCCATGTTTTTTTGTTTTTTTTTAAAGACAATGCAAAATCACAAGCTGCACAAACTACAAAGGCGTGACTGAAAGAAAAAGGGAATTAGCACCTTGTAGTACAGTATAGTAGGCTACAGTCTTGTAATACAGTAGATTAGTATATCTCAATGGTGTAGTGTCCTGTATTCATGCTATACTAGTATATAACAATAGTGTAGTGGCCTGTGTTTATGCTATACTACTCTACAACAATGGTTTAGTGTCTTGTAATACACTATATTAGTCTATAACAATGATGCAGCATCCTAGTGTCTATAACAATGGTGTAGTGTCCTGTATTTATGCTATACTAGTCTATAACAATGGTGTAGGGTCATGTATTTATGCTATACTAGTCTATAACAATGGTGTAGGGTCATGTATTTATGCTATACTAGTCTATAACAATGGTGTAGTGTCCTGTATTTATGCTATACTAGTCTATAACAATGGTGTAGGGTCATGTATTTATGCTATACTAGTCTATAACAATGGTGTAGGGTCATGTATTTATGCTATACTAGTCTATAACAATGGTGTAGTGTCCTGTATTTATGCTATACTAGTCTATAACAATGGTGTAGGGTCATGTATTTATGCTATACTAGTCTATAACAATGGTGTAGTGTCCTGTATTTATGCTATACTAGTCTATAACAATGGTGTAGCATCCTTGTGTCTATAACAATGGTGTAGTGTCCTGTATTTATGCTATACTAGTCTATAACAATGGTGTAGGGTCCTGTATTTATGCTATACTAGTCTATAACAATGATGTAGCATCCTTGTGTCTATAACAATGGTGTAGTGTCCTGTATTTATGCTATACTAGTCTATAACATTGGTGTAGGGTCCTGTATTTATGCTATACTAGTCTATAACAATAGTGTAGTGTCCTGTATTCATGCTATACTAGTATATAACAATAGTGTAGTGTCCTGTATTTATGCTATACTAGTCTATAACAATAGTGTAGTGTCCTGTATTCATGCTATACTAGTATATAACAATAGTGTAGTGTCCTGTATTCATGCTGTACTAGTATATAACAATAGTGTAGTGTCCTGTGTTTATGCTATACTACTCTACAACAATGGTTTAGTGTATTTTAATACACTATATTAGTCTATAACAATGATGTAGCATCCTAGTGTCTATAACAATGGTCTAGTGTACTGTATTTATGCTATTCTAGTCTATAACAATGATGTAGCATCCTTGTGTCTATAACAATGGTGTAGGGTCCTGTATTTATGCTATACTAGTCTATAACAATAATGTAGCATCCTTGTGTCTATAGCAATGGTGTAGTGTCCTGTAGTACAATATTTTATTTTATAAAAGTGGTCTAGTGTCCTGTAGTAAGCTATGCTAGTCTATAACAATGGTTTAGTGTCCTATTATACAGTATATTAGTCTATAGTATGCTTTATTAGTCTATAACAATGGTGTAACATCCTAGTGTTTATACTGTAACAATACTGTAGTCCCCTGTAAAACAGTATATTTTTCTAGAACAATGGTGTAGTGTCTTGTAGTACAGTATATTAGTCTATAACAATAGTGTAATGTCCTGTAGGATGCCATACTAATCTATAACAATAGTGTGGTGCCCTGTAGTAAGCTATACTAGTCTATAACAATGGTGTAATGTCCTGTATTTATGCTATTCTAGTCTATAACAATGGTGTAATGTCCTGTAGGATGCTGTACTAGTCTATAACAATTGTGTATTATCCTGTAGTACAGTATATTTGTCTATAACAATAGTGTAATGTCCTGTAGGAAGCTATACTAATCTATAACAATAGTGTGGTGCCCTGTAATAAGCTATACTAGTCTATAACAATGGTGTAGTGTCCTGTAATGTACTTTATTAGTCTATAACAATGGTATAGTGTCCTATAATACAGTATACTAGTCTGAAATACTGGTGTAGTGTCCTGTAGTAAGCTCTACCAGTCTATAACATTAGTGTAGCATCCTGCAGTACAGTATATTAGCCTATAACAATAGTGTAATGTCCTGTAGAATGCTATACTAGTCTAAAACAATAAATATAGCATCCTGTAGCAGAGTATATTAGTCTATAACAATAGTGTAGCATCCTGTAGCACACTATATCATTTTATAACAATAGTGTAGCATCCTGTAGTACAGCATATTAGTCTATAACAATAGTGTAGCATCCTGTAGTACAGTATTTTAGTTTATAACAATAGTGTAGCATCCTGTAGTACAGCATATTAGTCTATAACAATAGTGTAGCATCCTGTAGTACAGCATATTAGTCTATAACAAAAGTGTAGCATCCTGTAGTACAGTATATTAGTTTATAACAATAGTGTAATGTCCTGTAGGATGCTATACCAGTCTATAACAATAGTGTAGCATCCTGTAGTACAGTATATTAGTCTATAACAATAGTGTAGCATCCTGTAGTACAGCATATTAGTTTATAACAATAGTGTAATGTCCTGTAGGATGCTATACCAGTCTATAACAATAGTGTAAATCCTGTAGTACAGTATATTTGTCTATAACAATTATGTAGCATCCTAGTGTCTATAACAATGGTGTAGTGTCCTGTAGTACAATATTTTAGTTTATAAAAGTGGTCTAGCGTCTTGTAGTAAGCTACATTAGTCTATAACAATAGTATAGTGTCCTGTAATGTACTTTATTAGTCTGTAACAATGGTATAGTGTCCTATAATACAGTATACTAGTCTTAAATAACAGTGTAGTGTCCTGTAGTAAGCTCTACCAGTCTATAACATTAGTGTAGCATCCTGCAGTACAGTATATTAGCCTATAACAATAGTGTAATGTCCTGTAGAATGCTATACTAGTCTAAACAATAAATATAGCATCCTGTAGCAGAGTATATTAGTCTATAACAATAGTGTAGCATCCTGTAGTACAGTATATTAGTTTATAACAATAGTGTAGCATCATGTAGCACACTATATCATTTTATAACAATAGTGTAGCATCCTGTAGTACAGCATATTAGTCTATAACAATAGTGTAGCATCCTGTAGTACAGCATATTAGTCTATAACAATAGTGTAATGTACTGTAGGATGCTATACCAGTCTATAACAATAGTGTAGCATCCTGTAGTACAGTATATTAGTCTATAACAATAGTGTAGCATCCTGTAGTACAGCATATTAGTTTATAACAATAGTGTAACGTCCTGTAGGATGCTATACCAGTCTATAACAATAGTGTAAATCCTGTAGTACAGTATATTTGTCTATAACAATTATGTAGCATCCTAGTGTCTATAACAATGGTGTAGTGTCCTGTAGTACAATATTTTAGTTTATAAAAGTGGTCTAGTGTCTTGTAGTAAGCTACATTAGTCTATAACAATAGTATAGTGTCCTGTAATGTACTTTATTAGTCTGTAACAATGGTATAGTGTCCTATAATACAGTATACTAGTCTTAAATAACAGTGTAGTGTCCTGTAGTAAGCTCTACCAGTCTATAACATTGGTGTAGCGTCTTGTAGAGACAAAAACTGCCAGTCAGCCAGATAGACAGATAATTAGGCAGACAAAGAGGCCGCTGCACAGAGAGACAGACAGGCAGAAAGCAGACAGACAGACAGACAGACAGCTGTAGTTTATTGATCCCTGAGGGTGAACAGTGGTGCGGGGGGGTGAAGCTGCTGAGGTGAGACAAAGAGATATAAAAACAGAGAGAAAGAGAGAGAGAGATCTGGAACACCTCCACTCGCAGATCCCCTGCGCCGCTGCTGCTGCTGCAACACCAACACAGGAAGTGTTAAAAGCGTTCCAGAGGCGCTAACTGCTAACGGCTCAGGTACGAGAGGAAGAAGAAAGAGAGGAGGATGAAATGCAGCTTCCCTCGCTGTGAACTCTGACAAACGACACGCAGAGAGCCTCGCTCGCCCGAGGAGACGCCATGCTGGAATCCACCAGGGCCGCAACTGCAGTGTGTGTGTGTGTGTGTTAGCGTGTTAGCGTTAGCTTGTGTGTGTTAGCGGCAGTGCCGTGAGCGCTGCTTAATTTCTCTCTTTGTTTAGGCGGGACGGAGGCTCTCGGGGGCCGCGTACGGCCTGCGGCGCTTTCTCTCTCCGCCCGCAGCGCTCACACACACACACACACACACACACTCACACACACACACAGCGCTGTTACCCTCCTGCTGAGACTTGGCCGCAGATCCTCACTGTGATGCAGGAAAAGGTATTTTCCTTCTGCTCGACGGGAAAACCAGCCAGATAAATAATAGATTACTGCTGAAACTCACACTGTTTCACTACTGTACTGTTACACTACTAATACACTGTTTCACTACTGTACTGTTACACTACTAATACACTGTTACACTACTGTACTGTTACACGAATACACTGTTTCACTACTGTACTGTTACACAAATACACTATTTCACTACTGTACTGTTACACAAATACACTGTTTCCCTACTGTACTGTTACACTACTAATACACTGTTTCACTACTGTACTGTTACACAAATACACTGTTTCACTACTGTACTGTTACACTACTAATACACTGTTTCACTACTGTACTGTTACACTACTAATACACTGTTTCACTACTGTACTGTTACACTACTAATACACTGTTTCACTACTGTACTGTTACACTACTAATACACTGTTTCACTACTGTACTGTTACACTACTAATACACTGTTTCACTACTGTACTGTTACACTACTAATACACTGTTTCACTACTGTACTGTTACACAAATACACTATTTCACTACTGTACTGTTACACAAATACACTGTTTCACTACTGTACTGTTACACTACTAATACACTGTTTCACTACTGTACTGTTACACAAATACACTATTTCACTACTGTACTGTTACACAAATACACTGTTTCACTACTGTACTGTTACACTACTAATACACTGTTTCACTACTGTACTGTTACACTACTAATACACTGTTTCACTACTGTACTGTTACACTACTAATACACTGTTTCACTACTGTACTGTTACACTACTAATACACTGTTTCACTACTGTACTGTTACACAAATACACTATTTCACTACTGTACTGTTACACAAATACACTATTTCACTACTGTACTGTTACACAAATACACTATTTCACTACTGTACTGTTATACGAATAATACACTGTTACACTACTGTACTGTTACACGAAAACACTGTTTCACTACTGTACTGTTACACGAATACACTGTTTCACTACTGTACTCTTTCACTACTGTACTGTTACACGAATACACTGTTACACTACTGTACTCTTTCACTACTGTACTGTTACACGAATACACTGTTACACTACTGTACTGTTACACGAATACACTGTTTCACTACTGTACTGTTATACGAATGCACTGTTAGACTACTGTACTGTTACACAAATACACTGTTTCACTACTGTACTGTTATACGAATAATACACTGTTACACTACTGTACTGTTACACGAATACACTGTTTCACTACTGTACTGTTATACGAATAATACACTGTTACACTACTGTACTGTTACACGAATACACTGTTTCACTACTGTACTGTTATACGAATGCACTGTTAGACTACTGTACTGTTACACTACTGTACTGTTACACAAATACACTGTTACACTACTGTACTGTTACACTACTAATACACCGTTACACTACTGTACTGTTACACAAATACACTGTTACACTACTGTACTGTTATACTACTGAACTGTTACACTATTTTAAAAAATGTTATACTACTGTACTGTTACACAAACAAACTGTTACACAAATGTACTGTTACACAAATACAGTTACGCTGCTTATAAACTGTTACACTACTGTATTGTTACACTATAAATACACTTTTACACTACTGTACTGTTAACACTATAAATACACTGTTACACTACTGTACTGTTACACTACTGTACTGTCACAAATACAATGTTACACTGATAAAGAGTTACACTAATACATTTAAACTAATACCTTGATACACTTTTACACTAATGCACTGTTACTCTGTTACACTACCGTACTCATACAATACTGCTACACTAATACACTGTTACACTGATACTCTGTGACACTACTATACTCATTCAATACTGTTAAACTAATACACTACTACACTGTTACTCTGCTACACTGTTACATTACTATACTTTAATGTTAGAATGTTACAGTAACTTAATCTAAAGGTATACTGTAATACGTTTATACTGCTACAATGTTATACTGATACAATATAATAAACAATATTTCTGGCACTGACCCTAAGTTTTAATTTTTTTTTTAATCAATAATCGTTAATCGATATCGTCTCAGAGTCGCTCAGATCAGCCGACCCCCGGACAGAGTGACAGGTGCGCTGGGGTCTAAACTGCATCATTACGGCTGCAGAGTCGCAGTCTCTCTCTCTCTCGCGCCGCCGCTAATGCCCCGCCGTGGCGGAGGTGTGTGGAGTGTAATGGATATTTAATGTGGCTCTTTACTCCGAGGCGGGAGACGGAGGCTGCCTCGCTGTCATAAACTGAAGAAATGCCTCCGCGGAGAATCACCTGCGACGACAGGCCTCATCCCTCATCCCTCCGTCTTCCCTCGCTCTGCCTCCCCAAATGAAACGCCAGCCGTTCGCTCGCGCTCCCTACAGATGGATGTTTGTAATTGGCGGTTTAATTTACGACCCTGCTTTAGTTGGATAATGATATCGAGCCATTGTAATTTGCTGATGCAAATGGTGAGTTATAATAAGCCATAAAAGTGTTAGCGCCGCGCAGGAGCGCTATTGCCAAACACCCTGAGCATTCATTAAGTTGCTCATTAAGCCATTCAAGTCCACGTTAAGGGCTTTCGGAGAGGGAAGCAGCATGTAATTGAGGTTTGATTGCGCTGTAGAGCGCGTAACGTCGTGCAGCCATTTAAAATCATCGCTGTTTTGCATAAAAGCTGCGGTAAAAAATGCTCCGTAATCTGAAAGGAAGACGCGGCGGGGCAGAGCATCCGCGGAGGAGCAGTTAGCCAACAACGGAGACGTAATGTCGCTAGCAGTGAAGTAATTAATGCCTGTACAGTACAGGAATGCTCTGGCAAAAATATCACAGTAGCGCAGCTCTGCCTGCACAAAACACGGAAACTGCAGCCGTAAACCTCTATTCTTACCGGTTTCAGTCCCTTTTAGAACGAGGCTTTTAAAGGCTCTGTTGCTTTTATGCAAAACAAGCTTTTCCTGACCCCGCCCAAGGTTTGCGCTGCAATAGAAGCACAAAATCTGCTGAATTAGGACCATAAACAGTAGGTACAGATTCCTCCCTCAGAAGAAGTCTACTTGCTAATCCTGCTGTGTACTTTCTGAGGTAGGTTCTTGCTATGAAATTCCAGGTTGTTGACATACAGATGCTGATGCCATGGTTTCCATGGTTTCCATGGTATCCCAGGTGGTTTCTATGCTGTGACTATGGGTATTTCGGGCAATTGATTTTACTGGGGTTGCTAGTTGGTTCCAGGTGGTTGATAGGGTGCTCCTCTATCGCTAAGCATTTACCACACATTAGTGTTAGCTTGTGCTAAATGGCAAAACACCAACAAGCTAGATTATGTTTAACTGCGATATAAGCTCAAAACTTATTATTTAAAAGTACTTATATCTAACTCATCTGCTGACTTAGGACCATAAACAGTGGGTACAGATTCCTCCCACAGAAGAAGTCTGCTTGCTAATAATTCCAAGTGGTTAACATGCAGCTGCTGATGCTACAATACTGTGAGGATATTGCTAGGTGGTTGGACTGAAACCTCTTACAGGTTGCTAGACGGTTTCCATGGTATCTCATGGTATGCCAGGTGGTTGCTATGCTGCTGTTAAGAATGTTGCCAACATTCTGCTGTGACTCTGGGTATTTCCATCAATAGCAACAATGTTAGCTTGTGCTAAATGGAAAAACACCAACAAGCTAGTTCATGTTTAACTGCGATAGAAGCACAAAACTATACATCTACTTACATCTCCCACGGACAGTAGGTACAGATTCCTCCCTCAGACAAAGTCTATTTGCTAATCCTGCTCTGTACTGTCATACAGTTGCTGATCCTGCTTTGTAATTCCAGGCGGTTGACATACAGATGTTGATTGAAAGCTAGCTGGGGTGCTACAATACTGCAAGGATATCGCAAAGTGGTTGGACCGAAACTTCTAACAGGTTGCTAGATGGTTTCCATGGTATCGCAGGTGGTTGCTATGCTGCTGCTAAGAATGTTGAGAATGTTTCCCTATATATCAAAGCTGTACTATTTCAAGCAATCGGCATGATTTTTTCTCGCCTAGTGGTTGCTAAGGTGTTATTGCTAGTGGTTGCTAGACAGTTTTGAGTAATTATGGTATCTGAGGTTGCTAGGTGGTTTCCATGGTATCCCAGGTGGTTGCTATGCTGCTGCTAAGAATGTTGCCAACACTCTGCTGAGGCTCTGGTTATTTCAGGCAATTGTAGTGATGTTGCTTAGTGGTTCCAGGTGGTTGATTGGGTGTTTCTCTATATATTATCGCATTATTATTATTTCAAGCAATTGCCATGATTATTGCCTAGTGGTTGCTAAGGAGTTATTGCAAGTGGTTTCTAGAAAGTTTTAAGCAATCATGGTGTTGGAGGTGGTTAGTGTGGTACTTTCCCTATGTAGTTGTTGTTGTATTTGAATCAACCTCTAACTAAATTGTTTCCATGGTATCCAAGATGGTTGCTATGCTGCTGGTAAGTGTGAGATAGATGTGTTCAAAACTAAATTGGCAACATTCTGCTGTGATTTCTCTGGGGTTGATACTGTATTTGGTTCCAGATGGTTGATAGGGTGTTTCCCTATACTATACATTATTGCTATATTATTTTAAGCAATCGACATGATTTATTTATTTTGCCCAGTGGTTGCTAAGGTGCTATTGCTAGTGGTTGCTAGACAGTTTCAAGCAATCATGGTGTCTGAGGTGGTTACTGTGGTACCCCCCCTATGTTTTTGTAGTTGTATTTGTTGTTGTATCATCGTGGCGATTGAAGAGTGGCAAATCTCGGTGAAAATCTGTTGCTACGTGGAATTTTTCCAACGCTATAAAAAATAATGAATTAAAAAACGAGGAGATGTGATTCATCGCTGCGTTTGATCTCGTCAGCCCGCCGAGTCTAAACTGCCGACAAGCGCAGAAACGTCTTTCCTTCAGCTCCGCTAATCAAAGCCGGGCCGAGCGGATGCTCGTCTAATGCAAGATATGAAAAGAAGAAGGAAGAAATCAAACGAGGCCTAAATGGTCACACATTTCCCTCCATCGCTCCTCTCCATAGTAATTAAGCTCTACTCGCGCTGCCTTTACGCTGCCTCAGATGAAAAAATGACTCATTAGAACGAGGCACGGCGCGATGAAGAGAAAGGAAGAGCTTTTTGAGCGCCTGAGAAACCGAGGGGGGGCGGAAGAAACGACAAGAAAAAAGAGAGAAAAAGAGAAAAAAATCGCTTTTGCATATTTATTAGCTTCGGATTGGAAGTGCATAACGACCGAGGCCTCGGGACGATCTCGGCTCGCGCCTTAATTCCGAGAGCACTCAGGACTTCACATTATGAATAATCAAAGCCTCAATGAACATTAACATTCAAGCAATTGGCCATGATTTTTTTTTGCCTAGTGGTTGCTAGGGTGTTATTGCAAGTGGTTGCTAGACGGTTTCAAGCATTCATGGTGTCTTAGGTTATTACTGTGCTAACACCCCCCCAGGTTTCTGTTGTTGTATTTGGATCAACCTCTAACAGGTTGCTAGGTGGCTTCCATGGTATCCAAGGTGGTTGCTATGCTGCTGCTAAGAATGTTGCCAACATTCTGCTGTGGCTCTGGATATTCCAGGCAATTGCAATGAAGCTGTTTAGTGGTCTCTCTGGGGTTGTTAGTTGGTTCCAGGTGGTTGATATGGTGTTTCTCTATATATTATCGCTATAAATTTGCGGGATGAGGAGAAAGAAAGTGCCTTTTAAACTGTAGGTATTTTGATATTATATATTGTTGAGGAGGCGGAGCTACAGCTACCTTAATTCTGAGAGCACTCAGGACTTCACATTATGAATAATCAAAGCCTTAATGAACATTAACATTCAAGCAATTGGCCATGATTTTTTTTGCCTAGTGGTTGCTAAGGTGTTATTGCAAGTGGTTGCTAGACGGTTTCAAGCATTCATGGTGTCTTAGGTGATTACTTTTGGTTCCAGGTGGTTGATATGGTGTTTCCCTATATATTATCGCTATAAAATAGCACTCTAAATGTAGGTATTGTGATATTATACACTGCTGAAGGAGGCGGAGCTACAGTTTGTCTCTCATTATTAGGGTGAATATTAATATTAATAAAACTCTAAATGTAGGTATTGTGATGTTATACACTGCGTGTATGTAATGTGTTTATATAGAAGCTGCAGTGGAAGAAATAGAGCGTCTGCAGGAGGTGAGAATGCGGTTACTACTCAGACTGAAAAGCCTCACTCAGTGGAAAATAGCAGCAAACCGCCATTGACTTTCAGCGTTATATGTGTGTGTGTGTGTGTGTGTGTGTGTGTGTGTGTGTGTGTGTGTTTGTGTGTGTTTGTGTGTTTGAGTGTGTGTGTGTGTGTGTGTGTGTGTGTGAGAGCACATCTACCATCTCATATCCTGTTGAGGGCCCACAGGCTGCACTGTGTGGTGTGTATATCTGTGTAAATGTGTGTGTGGTATGTAAGTGTGTGTGTGTGGTATGTGTGTGTGTGTGTGTGTGTGTGTGTGTGTGTGTGTGTGTGTGTGTGTGTGTGTGTGTGTGTGTGATGGACTGCAGCCCTGCTGAGGTGAACAGAGTTTTTATTTTAGTTTCTTCAGCTTCAGGAGGAGCTCACACACCGAGATAAACAAACACAGAGTTTCACACAGGAACACACCCCACAGATACAGACAGAAAACACACACACACACACACACACACTGCACAAATAATTCATTATTTATCAATCAGCACGTGCAAAACCTTCAGGTGTGAGAAAGTTCGCAGGTTATTTTCACGCTTGGACCCGGACATTGCCGTTCTCAATTGTTTTAATTTACCGTATTTTTCGCACTATAAGTTGCACTTAAAATTATTTTATTTTTACCAAAATTAGTTTGCAGTTTGCTCCTTATGTATAAATTCTACCAGTCAGGTATTAAGGAGCAGTAAAGCCACTCTAAAGTATACTAAAGTACAGAGTTATATAGGAGTTTCAGTGAAGTTTCTCCAGCACCAAGGCTGGAGCAGTATTAGCATTAGCCGTTAACCGCACTAAGCGCTAGCTCTTTCGCCAGAGGTTCAAAGGTGAGTACTATCAGCCTGTAGCCTGTGCTGCCAACTCTGCCTAGTACTGCTGGAGCACCAGGATTTAACATTAGCAGCTAGCGGTTAGTTGCTAATGCTAATGCTCTAGATTCAGTGGAAATCTGAAAATCTAAGGACTTTAAATAAACAGTTTTCAGGGGAGAAATCTGTGTAGATTAACATCCAGCACTTGTTTGACTTGTCTGACTTGTCTTTTTTTATGAATTACAGTTTTGTTTACTTAACTAAGCATAGCTTAGCTTAGCTTAGTTTAGCTTAGCTTAACTTAGCTTAGCTAAGCTTAGCTTAGCATAGCTTAGCTTTATAGGTTTTGCCACCCTGCTAAATTAGCAGGGAAACATTGCGAATCTCCTGTTCCTTACTAGTGCCACATAGTTCGCCTTATAATTTGGTGCGCCTTATAATGTGAAACATTTGTTAATGTAAATTGCAATATACATACAACCACCTCTGATCAAACCACACCCCTATCCACCTGCTTTATCAAATCACACCCCACCCACCCATACATCCACACCCAAACTTCACCAAACCATCAAACCCCACCCCTACCCACCTGCATCTGATCAAACCACACCCCCATCCACCCACCTCTGATCAAACCACACCCCTATCCACCCACCTCTGATCAAACCACACCCATTACTTACAAAAACACACCCCTAGCCAACCCAGACCACTGAACCACACCTCTAACACACCCAAACCATCAAACTACAACCATCATTTACAAACCCCACCCCTAACTCATACAAGCCACACCCCTAACCCATCCAAACCACACCCCTAACCCATCCAAACCACACCCCTAACTTGTCCAAACCACACCCCTAACTCATATAAGCCACACCCCTAACCCATCCAAACCACACCCCTAACTCATCCAAACCACACCCCTAACTTGTACAAACCACACCCCTAACTCATCCAAACCACACCCCTAACTTGTACAAACCACACCCCAACTCATCCAAGCCACGCCCAACTCATCCAAACCATAAGAACACACCCCTACCACACCTATAATTCACCTATTCTATCAAATCACACGCCTCCAAGCAAACTTTTCTTCCTTTAAATCATTTAATAACTCCAGTCATTTTATTAACTGTGCTTTCCATTGTTATTTATAGTAAAATTATTAGTATTAGTTTTACAGCCTTTTCTCCTGATGTCACTTTAAGTTTAACTATTATTATCTCTGTTCCGCTGTTGTGTTTATGAGCTCTGAGCTCAGTGTAGCTGGACAGTAGAGCAGCACCGGGATGTGAAAGTGGTTTCTGGACCCCGAAGTGACCCTAAACATGCTTTAGTGAACATTAGTAAAAAGTAAATAAATGCTGAAGCCCCGCCCTTCAGTTTCCTTCCTCTGGCTCCAGAACAATGAAGCCATTTAGAGCTAATCCTCCCGATCTGTAATAAACACTCCGTCTGATAAACACACACTCCGTCTCAAACACACACTCCGTCCCGAACACACACTCGCCTCCATCACGGCCTGCGTTATACCCATGTGACACAATCCATGTAATTGATAAAGATCCAGCGAGAAGCTCTTTCAGCTCGGAGAGGAGAGCTCGGCTGGCGCGGGACGAGGGTCAAACGTGCCAAATCAATTAAACAAGCGGCCTTTTTTGTTGTTTTTCTACCCGCAAATCACTTTGCAGATGTTGTGTTAAATTGCAGATAAATCTAGCGTAAAATGAAAGGAAAATAGAGCGGAGCAGCGGTAATGGAAATCATGTGGCTGTGGGATCGGCGGCAGAATGAAAGCATTAGTTTAACTTAAACACTTTCTCCGTTCTTTCCCTTTTCAAAAACACGCAGACTGAGAAATTAGCTCTCGTCGTACACGGACGACCTCAAACCTTCTGCATGCGGACGAGTTTCCTGCGAATTAAAGAAAATGCGCAGAAATTAGAAAAAATGCCCGATTTCTGGGGCCACTTTGTTCGTTAGATTGTGCAAAAAAAAAATCTGTGCTATAATGACTCTATGCTATGGTGTTCCCGCTCTCCAAGTTACTAATTGGCTCCACCTGCCCTCCCTAGTATATATACCCCTCAGTCTACTCAGTTCTTTGCTGAGTACTGAATCTAGTTTTCTTAGCTCCTCTAGTTTTCCTAAATCTCATTACTGACCTTTTTTTGTATTACCGTTTATCGTCTATTGCTACAATAAAATAAAAATATGCAGAAACAAGAAAAAAAGCCCGATTTCTGGGGCCACTTTATTCGTAAGATTGTGCGAAAAAAACATTTTTCAAGACTCTGAACTATGCTATAATGACTCTATGATCTGAGTAAACTGAGGGGTATATAAACTAGAGAGGGCAGGTGGTGCCAATTAGTAACTCGGAGAGCGAGAACGTTGTAGTGTCATGTGATCAGTGGAGCAGGCAAAGCAGGCAATAGCAGGCAATCGGCATTTAGAAAATGGGGAATTAAAAATATACAATGTTTTTTTCACAGAATCTCACGAACAATGGTGTTCCTGCTCTCCAAGTTACTAATTGGCTCCACCTGCCCTCCCTAGTATATATACCCCTCAGTCTACTCAGTTCTTTGCTCAGTATTAAATCTAGTTTTCCTAGCTCCTCTAGTTTTCCTAGATCTCATTACTGACCTTTTTTTGTATTACCGTTTATCGTCTTTTACTACAATAAAATAAAAATATGCAGAAACAAGAAAAAAGGCCCGATTTCTGGGGCTACTTTGTTCGTGAGATTGTGCGAAAAAAAATGTTTGAGACTCTGAACTGTGCTATAAAAACTCAACTTCCCAGCATGCACCCACACCGGACACACCTGACTCCACTGATCACTTGACACTAAGGCGATCCCACTCTCCAAGTTATTAATTGGCTCCACCTACCCTCCCTAGTATATAAACCCCTCAGTTTACTCTGTGATTGGCTGAGCATTGAATCTAGTTTTCCTAGATCTCATTACTGACCCTTTTTTGTATTACCGTTTATCATCTTTTGCTACAAATAAAATAAAATATACAGAAACAAGAAACAAGGCCCGATTTTTGGGGCCACTTTGTTTGTGAGATTGTATGAAAAAAAAAGTTCAAGACTCTGAACTGTGCTATAAAAACTCAACTTCCCAGCATGCACCCACACCAGACTAACCTGACTCCACTGATCACATGACCCTAGGCGATCCCGCTCTCTGAGTTATTAATTGGCTCCACCTGCCCTCCCTAGTATATAAACCCCTCAGTTTACTCAGTTCTTTGCTGAGTATTGAATCTCGTTTTCTTAGCTCTTCTAGTTGTCTTAGGTCTCATAACTGACCTTATTTTGTATTATTTGTTTATCGTCTTTTGCCACAAATAAAAGAAAATATGAAGAAACAAGAAACAAGGCCCTATTTCTGGGTCCACTTTGTTCGTGAGGTTCTGTGAAAAAAAAATGTATATTTTTTAATTCCCCATTTTCTACATGCCGCTGTCTATTGCTGTCAGTCTGCCTGCTTTGACTGCTCCACTGATCAAACGGTACAGCGTTCTCGCTCTCCGGGTTACAAATTGGCTCCACTCGCTCTACCTAGTTTATATACCCTCAGTTTCCTCAGATCAGTGCTAAGTATTTAATCTATCATTAAAGTCCTATGGCTTATCGAAGCACTCGGGGCTCCTTAGTGTAGTGCTGTCGGGCTGCATTTACTAGCACTAAGTGCTGCTAGCGCTTAGCTGCTAATGCTAATGCTGCTGCACCCACCCTTAGCGGAAATCTGGGAATCTAAGCTTACTGTAAATAAATGGAAGCGCTTCACTTTACTCACATTAACATCAAGCACTCGTTTGACTTTGAAAGAAAACAAAGTTTTTTGTAAGAATTACAGTTTTGTTTATTTAACTAGCTTAGCTTAGCTTTACAAGTCAGGTCTCGCAACTCATGTGAAAAACATGGCGACACCCTTGTTCCTTACTAGTGTCGCACAATTTGCCTTATAATCTTTATTTTCGCACCTTAAAGTGCGAAAAATGCGGTAAAAACTAACTGCAGCTAAAATTACATCCCAGAAATTGACATTATAATAGAGAACACCACTCTAACAGATCACGTTTTATCGAGCCACACCTTCACCCCCATCAACCCCCCCAAATCATATCATTGGTAAACTCTTATTTTTGAGTTTGGACCCCTAAGATCTCCATCAGTGCAGCATATTTTATGTACATGAAAATGTTTAATGCTTGTTATGGTTGAGAGGTGTGTGTATATGGATATATACAGTATCTATATCTGCATTATTCAAATGAAAGGCAGAACACACTGCAGTTCTTTACCTATTGAAAAACACACAGACTGATAGATTAGCTCTGGCGGTACACGGCCGACCTCCCGAACCTCCCGAACGCGGCGGATTCTTCCTGTGGAATAAAGGAAGCGGGCGGTCAGGGGCGAGGCCCGGTGTCTTGGGTCGCTGCGTTCACGCTTTGCATTTTATAAGACGGTGAGAAATGCGAAACTTTCACTGATAAAAACCACAAAAGACCTTCGGCTGAATTCTTCCTCTATACGCCCACGCGGTGTAATATCTGAATCACATGAATCCTCCCACACTCACAACCTTCACACACCAACCCTGACTTTCATACTCTACAAAACTGGAGTACTGCGCACTGTACACTCCCCTAGACTTACTGGACATAATATTGGAAACACCTACTTTTCAGCTTCCTCACTGGCCACTTTATTACTTTATTAGGAACTCCTAGATCCTTTTTTGCTTCTTCACTTGCCAAGATATTGGAAAAATATACCACCTAATTTTGTGCTTTGTCACTTATGAGACCTGTAAGGCTAAGCTTAGTTAAATAAACAAAACTGTAATACTGTAAAACTGTAAATATATATAAATAAATATATATATATATATATATATATATATATATAAAGAGAGAGAGAGAGAGTAAACCTCTTCAGTTTATTTACAGTAAGCTTAGATTTCCAAATTTCCACTAAGGCTAGAACATTAGCATTAGCCGCTAGTGGTGAGTGGCTAATGTCGTTCGACAGAACTCAGAACCCTGAGTGCTCCGGTAAGCCAGGGTGAAATTAGGTAGCGGTTCGTCCCACATAGCTTGTTTAAACACGGTAAACGCGCAGACTAGCACAGTTAGCAGCTAATGCTAATGCAGCTCCGGCAGTGCTTGCTGGGGTTAGCAGCAGGCTACAGGCTGATAATACTAACCTCTGAACAGCAAAAGAGTTAGAGCTTAGTGCTGTTAGCGGCTAATGCTAATGCTGCTCCCGTAGTGCTCGCTGGGTTAGCTGCAGGCTACAGAATGATAACACTTAACTCTGAACAGCAAAAGAGCTAGCGCTTAGCCAGGTTAGCGGCTAATGCTAATGCTGATCCTGCAGTGCTAGCCTGGGTTAGCAGCAGGCTACAGGCTGATAATACTTACCTCTGAACTGCAAAAGAGCTAGCACTTAGCCAGGTTAGTGGCTAATGCTAATGCTGCCCCAGCAGTGCTAGCCTGGGTTAGCAGCAGGCTACAGGCTGATAATACTTACCTCTGAACTGCAAAAGAGCTAGTGCTTAGCGAGGTTAGCGGCTAATGCTGCCCCAGCAGTGCTAGCCTGGGTTAGCAGCAGGCTACAGGCTGATAATACTTACCTCTGAACAGCAAAAGAGCTAGCGCTTAGCGAGGTTAGCGGCTAATGCTGTCCCATCAGTGCTAGCCTGGGTTAGCAGCAGGCTACAGGCTGATAATACTTACCTCTGAACAGCAAAAGAGCTAGCGCTTAGCGAGGTTAGCGGCTAATGCTAATGCTGCCCCAGCAGTGCTAGCCTGGGTTAGCAGCAGTGAAAGAGTTAGAGCTTAGTATGGTTAGCGGATAATGCTAATACAGTTCCAGTCTCGAGTCTCTGTGATTTTTGAGAAAATTAAAGAATTTGAAGTGTCTTATAGTACGAAAAATCTGGTACACTAAATTTGTGTGGGTGTAATTACGTATATATTAGAAGATAGTTAGATGCCCAAAGCAGTCCTCCAGGTGGACGGTGGTTTCCGGTTGAGAGTATGCTGCGCACTATCAGCTACTGCTTTAATCAGTGTGTGGTGTTATAATTGATGAGTGTAAATAGTTTTGTGTAAAACGGGATTGTAAAGCATCCTTAGGTTTCTAGAAAGGCACTATATAAGTTTTTACTTAATTTATTTACTCATCAACATCAGTGGAAACTATCAGTAATTAATGCACTGCTACAGGTTATACAACTCTGATTTTTTTTTGGATTTTTACCAATTTAAAAACCTCTGGAATATTATCAAGAGGAAGATGGATGATCACAAACCATCAAACCACCAAACTGAACTGCTTGAATTTTTGCACCAGGAGTAAAGCAGCATAAAGTTATCCAAAAGCAGTGTGTAAAACTGGTGGAGGAGAACATGATGCTAAGATGCATGAAAAAAACTGTGATTAAAAACCACCAGGATTATTCCACCAAATATTGATTTCTGAACTCTTAAAACTTTATGAATATAAACGTGTTCTTTGCATTTCTTCTTCTTCTTCTTCTTCTTCTTCTTCTTCTTCTTCTTCTTCTTCAGTTCTTTGCTCCAAATAAATGCTCTAAATAACAATATTTTTAGAATATTTTTAAAATTTGGGAGAAATGTTTTCTGTAGTTTATAGAATAAAACATCAATGTTCATTTTACTCAAACATAAACCTATAAATAGCAAATATATATATATACCTTTAAAACTTTAGCACTTACAACAACAGCTGAGCGTAGTTAGTTTAGTTATGCTATTTTAGTATGCTTATTTTTTTTCTGCTAATGCATTTAGAAAGCTGTTAAACGTATAAAGACAAGCTTACAGTATAAATGTGAAAAGAGTGGAAAGAGAAGAGAAGAGTCTATGAATATTTAATGTGATGCTTCGCAAACTTTTCCTTAAAGTTATCCTTAAAGAAATTACAATATATTTATAAACCTTATAAACACATTAGCACAACAGCACCACAGCGCTAGTTACGCTATCCAGTTTTTTTGCTTAATGCATTTGGAAAGCAGGTAAAAAGTGAGATGAACACAAAGTGAGTTTTTATAAGCAGTAAATCAGTGTATCGGCGCATTTAATAGAATGCATCTCTACAGGTCATATTTATAGCCCGAGCATTAGCACAACACTCACAACAGCTTAGCATAACAGCGCTAGTTACGCTACCCTCAACGTCCTCAACAAGTGACAGCAGTGTCAGCGCGAGAGCGTGCGAGAGCGTCAGAGCGCGAGAGCCGCATGTGTTTACATAAAATACAAATATTTATGAGAATCTGACAGTGCAGGACTTTCAAGTTGCGTATAAATAGTTTCCGCGTGACACGCTAGTTGACATTAGCGCTGAAAACTCTGCAGGTATTTGCATTGCCGCCGTTGTCTGGTCCCCACCAGGGAATACAGGCGAGCGCACGCCGCGCGCATCGCTCTCAGACGCGACGGTGTCAAGTGAGCGTCTGAACTTTCAAAAGCAGCCGCGTGTTTGCGAGAGGCGCGATAGGCTTTGGAGTGAGAGATTAAATTAAAAAAATAATAATAAATAAACAGAAAGGCGTGGGCGGATAACGCGACGGCTTTCACTCGACTTACTTCAAGCGAAAGCCGATCCGCAGCGAGTTTCTCAACCCCTCTGAACGGTAAAGAAGGAATATACCTGCGCCTTGACCTGAAAACTCGCTGATTTTCTCTTTCAGGCTGGAAAAGAAACCGACTTTCCTCCCATTATTCGCCCACGTTAGCGCCGCAGACTGGAGTCAAAGGGCCGCACCTGAAGGAATCCATCGTTTTAATCAGTTCTGAGACGCGCTGAAGCCGAAACGCCAGGAATACTTTTCTAACGCGAGTGAAAACAGCGACGCTGACGTTTACAGGGGTGTGAGAAAGCGCTGAAGGAAAGAGTGAGGGAACTGGTTTTCAAATGAAATATTTTGCTTGTGTACCTTTTTCTGCATATTTTACAGTAAAATATATATATATATATATATATTTAAATCAAATACAATTTGATAACAGTCATAAACAGTGCAACCAGTAGGAAATGTGATCACGTCACAAAACTGCACTGCAGGTTCTCATGAATGGAATTTAACCTGAGGACGGCTAAATGGCTAAAAGCTAACAACAGCCTGGTCAAACAGTTATGGACAAGCAATGTATAAGCAATGCTAAAATGCTAAAAGCTAATAATAGGCTGGTCAAACAGCTATGGTTTAAAAAATGAAGGATGCTAAAATTCTGTAATGCTAAAAGCTAATAATACGCTGGTCAAACACCTATGGATGGAATATGACAGCAATGATAAAATACTAAAAAGCTAATAATATGCTGGCCAATAAGCTATTGAATGGTCTAACAATATACTGGCCACTCAGCTATTTTTATGTCTGTAGATTTATGAAGCAATGATAAAATGACCAAACAGCTATGGTCAGAATAGGAAAGGAATGCTAAAATGCTAAAAGCTAACAACAGGCTGATCAAACACCTATGGATTGAATATGAAAACAATGCTAAAATGCTAAAAGCTAACAACAACCTGGTCAAACAGCTTTGGACAAAATATAAAAGATGCTAAAATGCTAAAAGCTAACAACAGGCTGACCAAACAGCTATGGACAGAATATAAAAGCAATGCTAATATATATATATATATATATATATATATAATAAAAGCTAACAATATACTGGCCACTGAACTACTGAAGGTCTATAAAATGCTAAAAATGAACAAGAGGCTGGTCAAACAGCTATGATTATAAAAGCAATGCTAAAATGCTAAAAGCTAACAATATGTTCACCAGTCAGTTATTTATTGTCTATGGGATTGGGATGCAATGCTAAAAATAGTATTGTGTTGTATTGTATGGTGTATTTATATTTGTGTTTAAAGGGGATATATTTACACATAATGTAAGAGTGACTTTATGCTAAAAGGTATAATATGCCCTCTTTAAAATGGATTAAAATGGAATTCATGTTCATTAACAGTAATGTATAAACAGTAATACAGTCGCTAATATATTATATATAATTCTATATGTGTGATTTTATCAATTTATGGCGCAAAAAAATGAAATATATAGAAGATGCTGCTTTGTGAACCTGGTTTCAGTGCAGCGGTGTGGGGATGTCTCAGCTGAAGGTGGAAGAAGACATTGGCCTTCACTTTAAACAGCTCTCGCGCACACACACTCGCGCACACACACACTCACAGGCCATACCGCAAATGAAATGACCATAAATATAACGCGAGAGGCATTTACCCAAGGTGCAATGGGACACCTCTCACAATTTAATCAGCTAGTCATCCAAGAGTAATGTGGGTAATATCATGACTTCACCATCGCTCTCGTTAACATAATTAAAACGTCCGCCGGCGGAGCCGTAAACGAGCGACACACACACACACTCACACACACACACACACACACACACACACACACTCACACACACACTCACACACTCACATACACACTCACACCGCCCGGCCAGGAAACGCCACTTACCGAATAACCACGTCCAGACAGCGAGTGTGTAGAGCTCTGCAGAGAGAGAGAGAGAGAGAGAGAGAGAGAAAGAGAGAGAGAGAGAGAGAGAGGGAGAGAGAAAGGGAGAGAGAGAGAGAGAAAACTGTGATGACCTTTAAGAGATGACAGAGACATGATGAAGCTGTAGCACTTTAATATCAATGTTCACATTAACCTTTTCCCCGCACTCCTTCATCTAATGACATCCCTCTATCCCTCCCTTCATCTCTCCTTTTATCCCTCCCTCCATCCCTCCTTCTGTACCACACTTTAACCTTCCCTTCAGCCCTCTGTTCTCCTTTTCACTCCTTCTGATCATCCCTCTATCCCTCTTTCCTTCTGTACCTCTCTCCATCCCTTCTTCTCTACCTCCCTTTAACCCTCCTTCCATCCCTCTAACCTTCCTCTCAGCCCTCTTTTCTTCTCTCTGGACCTCATTCTGACCGTTCCTCTATCCATCCCTTTATCCCTCCTTCTGTACCTCTTTCTACAGCTCCCTTCATCCCTCTATCCCTCCCTCTAACCTTCCCTTCAGCCCTCCCTCCATATCTCCTTCTGTACCTCCTTCAACCGCTCCCTCCATCCCTCCCTTCTTCCCAGCCTCCCTCTAATCTTACCTCCATCGCTCCTTCTATCCCTCCTTCTATCGCTCACTTCAGCCCTTCTTCGGTCCCTCCCACCACCTTTCTTTCTATCTCTTAATACCTCGCTCTATTCATCACTTCATTCATATATCCATCCCATTATGCCGCCATCCCTCTGTCTATTTATCACGTCATCTTTCTCTTCATCCCTTTCTTTAATAAAAACATCAACACAAAAAATAACAGGCTGATATCCAATTCAGATTAAAAATAATAATTAAAATAAATATTAATGTAACATTTATTAAATAAACATGTTGAATGTGTTGCGATGTCTCCACTTTGCTCCACATGGTGGCGCTATAATTGAACGAACAGGGTTAATAAACCTGCAGTGAAGAACATTGGTTGTTAAATTGTGCGAAACTAAAACCAATAAATCCATAATTCCTGGAACACAGATGCTGTGAAGTATCGTAATGAATTGTCTTGTGATATATCGAGTATCGCAGAACCACAGTATTGTGAAATCATTAATTTCGTAGGCAAAGATATTGTATCGTGATAATTTTAGTAAATCAATAATACCGCCTCAATGCTGACGTCCAACCATCTGTGTCTATCTCACCACTATCTCAGCCAATCAGCTCTCCCTTCTGCCCCGCCTCTAAACCCATACATCACCAAGTAATTTGATTTTGGGTCAGTCTTATATAGCTTATATAGCTTTTCTATATAATGTTCAGTGGGTTTTATTATATCTACAAGGCCGAGGACAGTCTGTTCTCTCTCTCTCTCTTTTCTCTCTTTTCTCTCTTTTCACCCACTCTCAAGCTTTCTCTCTCTTTTTCTCCTGCTCTCGCGTGCTCTCTCTCTCTCCCTACTCAGCTGACAGCAAACACATTTTCTTAGACAGTAAGCCCTGTAACTCCCGGCTGACGTCCAACCATCTGGGTCTCACTGCTATCAGAGACACACTGCCAATCAGCTCTCACTCCTCACTCCGCCCCTAAACCCATACATCACCCAGTGCGCCTCCCAAACTACTCCTCCCATTTTTTCTAATTTGATTATCGGAGAATCTTATATAGCTTATATAGCTGGTGCTGGTGCTGCTGCAACTCCTGCCCCGCCCCTAAACCCATACATCACCCAGTCCCCTGCCAAACTATCCCTCCCATTTTTTTCACCTTTTTTCTAATTTGAGTTTTATTGCTTTTAATTTCTTACATTTTAGGGGAATTTATGAAAAAAATGATGAGGTTTCCCAATACTTTAGCTTTCTAAATTATATCTACAAGGCCGAGGACAGTCTATTCTCTCTCTCTCTCTCTCTCTCTCTCTCTTTCTCTCTCCTGCTCTCGCGCTCTCTCTCTCTCTCTCTGTTCACTCAGCTGACAGCAGACACATTTCCTTGGACAGTAAACCCTGTAACTCCTGGCTGTTCGGGTCAAAACAGACAAATTGGCTGTCTTCCTGTCCAGGGTCATATTTTTTCCGTCTGCTGTCGTTCTCCTCGCAGAGACACCCGGGCTAAAATTACCTGCACACCATTATTATTATAATAATAATAATAATAATAATCATAACCCTCTCACACCTGCCTGACGAGCTAATCACAACCGCACCTCTCGCGCCTCTCGCGCCCGGCCGCACGCTCTCGCTTCACCGGATTTCATCAGGCCTCCTGTTCGTTTTTCCGCAGGATTTCCGTGACGAGGCGAGTGTCGCTCCGGATCAAACCGCGGCGGCGTTGCGTCAGCCGCGTGTCACACTCCAACAAATGGGAACTAACGAGGCAGCTTTATTTTGATGGGACAGATTTAGGTTCAGATTTCCAGGCTTTTGAAGACTTCAGGCCTGTTTTAGTCGCTCCTCAGCATCCATAAACATCTCCCGGCTCCGGAGGAGCTTCATCAATCCTACACAAACTGTCATCCGTCAAAAAGTTCGGAGCTGCTGAAGCTCCAGGCTTTAAACCGCAGTCTGAGCACACGCAGCGCCGCCGAGCGCTAACATCCACCAATCAGAGCACGCTGCTGTTCTACTCAACTGCAGGAAAAAAAGCTCAGTGCACGCTCTGACGATCAATCAATACGCCAATCAATCAATCAATCAATCAATCAATCAATCAATCGATTAATCTATCAACCAAGCACTGTTGAAGGGTGACTCTTACACCCCAACCCACTGACAAAATATTGATATCAAGATATATCGTACCAATCGATGCTTTGATCTCAGAGAACTGTCATGCAATATATCGAGTACAGCAGAACCACAGTATTGTGATATCATCAGTATCGTGAGCAACGTATCGTAATATCATATTGTGATAATATTAAATTGTGATCGTATTGTTTTGTTATTTTGTGCTAATATCATATCGTGGAAATACCATAGCGTGGCAATATTTACATACATTATGGCAATATTAATATCGTAATTTGTGGTAACGCATCGTGACAATTACGTATTGTGATATCATATTATGATATCATATCATGATAGTACCATATTATTATATTTTATCGTGATAATATTGTATTGTAATCATAATATTATATCCTGAAAATATTGTATTGTGACAGTATCATATTATGATAATATAAGATTGTGACAGTATTGTATTGTCATGATTATATCATATTGTGTTTATAGCGTACAGTGGTAATATCGCATTGTGATAATATTGTAGCGTGATATCGTAGTGTTAATATTATATCATGATTATATCATACTGTGATAATATTGCATAGTGATATCTTATTGTGTTAATATCATATCGTGATAATATCGTATTGTGATAATGTTACATCGTGATTATATCTTAATGTGTTAATACCACATCGTGATAATATCGTATGGTGATAATACCGTATTGTGTTAATACCGTATCGTGATAATATTGTATTGTGATATTATCGTATTGTGTTAATATCATATCATGATTATATTGTATTGTGATAATATCATATCGTGATTATATCTTAATGTGTTAATACCACATCATGATAATACCGTATCGTGATAATATCGTATCGTGATAATATCGCATCGTGATAATATCGTATCGTGATAATATTGCATCATGATAATATCGTATCGTGATAATATTGCATCATGATAATATCGTATCATGATAATATCGTATCGTGATAATATTGCATCATGATAATATCGTATCATGATAATATCGTATCGTGATAATATTGCATCATGATAATATCGTATCGTGATAATATTGCATCATGATAATATCGTATCGTGATAATATTGCATCGTGATAATATCGTATCGTGATAATATTGCATCATGATAATATCGTATCGTGATAATATCGTATCGTGATAATATCGTATCATGATAATACCGTATCGTGATAATATCGTATCATGATAATACCGTATCATGATAATATCGTATCATGATAATATTGCATCATGATAATATCGCATTGCGATATCATATCATGATATATACATATTGTGTTATATCGTATCGTGATAATTTTGTATCATGATAATATTGAATAGTTATAATACTGTATCGTGATATCTTCTTGTGACAATACTGTATTATAATAATATTTTAGCATGATATCCTATTGTTGTAACGCATCGTGACAATAACATACTGTGACATCGTATAGTGGAAATAGTATTGTGATATCGTATCGTAAGATGCCCTGTGATTGTCTTGTAATATTTCGAGTATCACAGAATCACAGTATCGTATTGTGGGCAAAGTATTGTGATAATATTGTATCGTATTCCCAGTCCCAGTCCACCAGATTATCAGATTATTTAAAAAACATATTTTTGTCTCTTAAATTTACAACCCCAATCAGTATGAATTCAAGATTTTTTTTCAAGACATTTTGCCTGCTCAACTTCATTTTTTCATTTATTAATTTTAGTGCTGTTAACATTAATGCCATCGTTAATCTGTAAACTTTAATGCGTAAACAGCCTGGCGATATATATTTTTTTGCGTAGCATATTTTTTACTTTATTTAAGTTTTTTTTTACTTATTCAGTTATTAAATAATTATTTAGTTTTGTAGGTAACACTGTATTTGGATGGTTGATCACAGAAGCCTCTCAGATGCTTAACTTCATTCATCCCAGATTCCTTCAAGCTTTCAGAGAAGAGGACGTCGCTTCTGGACAAACGTTTTAGTCTCGTTAAAGCCTCAATATCTCCTCCATCCACCCTGCTCCATCTCTGCTACTCTTATCTTTTCTTCCTCTCCTCCATCCATCATTTTATTTCTCCCTCGCTCTATCACTCTATCTCTCGCCCTTTTCCACCCTCCATTTGCTCCTCTCAACTCGTTTTTTTCCGCTTGCCAATTTCTCCTCCGTGTCTCAGGGGGAAACTTTCCTGCAACTCCAATTTTGTACCCAGAATTCAATCTCACACACACACACTCACACACTTTCACTTACACACACACACACTCATCTTGGACTCTTGTCTTTAAGACTCATGACTCATCTTGGACTCTTACCTCAAATACTTAGGACTCATCTTGAAATCTTGTCTCACATACTTCAGACGACTCATCTTGGACTCTTGTCTTTAAGACCTCAGACTCAATTTGGACTCGTGCCTCAAAGACTTCGGACTCATCTTGTACTCTTGTCTTTAAGACCTCAGACTCAATTTGGACTTGTGCCTCAAAGACTTCGGACTCATCTTGTACTCTTACCTCAGAGACTTTGGACTCTTCTCTTCTTATCTAAATGTTAGACCATATAGAATCAGAACTTATCTCACACTTGCACCTGAAAACTAAGAACTTATCTCTTTAACTCTTGTCTTTAAGACTTAGGACTCATCTTGGACTCTTGTCTTCAAGACAACAAACTCATCAGGGACTTGAGTCTCAAAGACTTCAGACTCATCTTAGACTTGTGTTTTACAGACTTCAGATTAATCTTGGACTCTCGTCTTTAAGACTTAGGACTTACCTTGGACTCTTGTCTTTAAGACTTAGGACTTATCTTGGACTCTCGTCTTTAAGACTTCGGACCCTTCTAGGACTCGCATCTCGGAGAATTAGGACTCATCTCTCAGAGATTTAGGACTCATACCTAAAAGACTTAGGACTTACCTTGGACTCTTGTCTTTAAGACTTAGTACTTATCTTGGACTCTTGTCTTTAAAACTTAGGACTTATCTTGGACTCTTGTATTTAAGACTTCAGACTCTTCTAGGACTCACATCTCAGAGACCTAGGACTCATCTCTCAGAGATTTAGGACTCATCTTGGACTCTTGTCTTCAAGACATTGAACTCATCAGGGACTTGAGTCTCAAAGACATCAGACTCATCTTAGACTTGTGTTTTACAGACTCCAGACTAGTTTTGGACTCTTGTCTTGAAGACATTAGACGCATCTTGGACTCTTGTCTTTAGGACTTCGAACTCTTCTTAGACTCGTATCTTAGACTCGAATTCTCACAACTCACAGACTCAGGATTGACTCAGGGGCTTCATCTCTCTCTCCCACTATATTTTCCTTTTCTTACAGTCCTTTCCCTCCTCCTCTTTTTCTCTTTCCTTCCGTCTCCCTCTCTCTCTCTCTCTCTTTTTCTCTTGTCTGGTTTTGAATCAAATCAGTATCAGACCTGCCCGAGTCTGTCAGAGTGATGGACCCCCCCTCCTCCTCTCTCGCTCTGTCGGAGATGGACAGATATAAACGACATGGGCAGGCGTTCTGCTTCTTAGCAGCGTTTATTTGGCAGGAGATTAGAGAGAAATGCCGTATCTAACACTGTCAGCCTCTACAGCCCGCAGCCCCCCTCCATCCCCCCATCCCTCCATCCTCCATCCTCCGCCTCCTTCTGTCGCTTTTCACTGTCAAACCTGTCAGCTCGCATCACGCTTTTATCAGCCTGCAGCCCACCCCCTCCCTCGCTCCCTCTCTCTCTCTCGCTGTCTCTCTCTCTCTCCTTTTCTCCTTCACTCTCTCTCCTTCACTCTCTCTCCTTCGTTCTCTATCTCTCTCTCTCTCTCTCTCTCTACGTCTGACATTCATTTTACAGGAAGAAAACATCCCTTTCCTTTCCTACTGAGAAACAGAGGAGAAAAGAGACTAGAGAGATACAAAAAGAGTAAGAAGAGGTAGAGAGAAAAAAAGAATGAGAATGAGAAAGAGAGAGCAGACAAAGAGAATCAACAACATCTCTGAGAAAGAGAAAGACAGACATAAGAAGAAAGACAAGATAAAGAGACACAGTGAGACACTAAGCAAAGAACAAGAGAAAGAGAGACGAAGGCACATAAACTAAAAGAGAAAGCGACAGATTGAATGGAGAAAAGAGCAAAAAGAGAAGAGAAGAGATATTTAAAAGAATGAGATGAAAGAGGTGAAAGAAACTGAAAGGAGAGAAGAAGATGAGAGACAGAGAGCAATAAAGGGAGAACAATGAAGGTCAGAGAAAGAGTAGTACAGAGAGAGAAGAGAAATAAGAGAAGAAAATAGACTAGAGAGAAATAGAGAGATATAATGAGATACAAACAGAGCTAGAATAGGTAGAGAGAAATAAAGAGCGTAGAATGAGACAGAGAGAGCAGACACAGAGAATCAACAACATCTTTGAGAAAGAGAAAGACAAGATAAAGAGATACAGTGAGACACTAAGTAAAGAACAAGAAAAAGAGGGACAAAATAGAGAGAAAAAGAGAGATGTAATGAGATACAAACAGAGCTAGAATAGGTAGAGAGAAATAAAGAGCATAGAATGAGAAATAGAGAGTAGACAAAGAGATAACATCTCTGAGAAAGACAGACAAAATAGAGAGACACAGTGAGACACTAAGCAAAGAACAAGAGAAAAAGAGACAAAAGCACATAAACTAAAAGAGGAAGCGACAGATTGAATGGAGAAAAGAGGAAAAGAGGAGAGGAGGGATATTTAAAAGAATGAGATAGTGAAAGAAACTGAAAGAAGAGAAGGAGAGAGACAGAGAGAAATAAAACAAGAATGATAAAGGTCAGAGAAAGAGTAGTAGAGAGATAAAGTAGAAATTAGAGAGAGGAAAAGAGACTAGACAGATAAAGAGAGATATAATGAAACACAAACAGCTATAAAAGGTAGAGAGAAATAAAGATTGTGAGAAATAGAGAGCAGACAAAGAGATAACATCTCTGACAGAGAAAGAGACAAAAGAAGAAAGACAAGATAAAGAGACACAGTGAGACACTAAGCAAAGAACATGAAAAAGAGGGACAAAATAGAGAGAAAAAGAGACAAGGGGCATAAACTAAACGAGAAATCAAGAGATTAAAAAATGAGAAAATAAAAGGGGACAGATTTAAACAAATGAGACAGAGAAAGGAACTGAAAGAAGAGAAGGAGAGAAAGAGAGAGAAATAAAGGGAGAAAGATCAAGATCAGAAATAAATAGAGGAAAGGGAGCGAGGGAGAGAGAGGAGAAAAGAGTCTGACGAGAGAATAAAAAGCAGAGAGATAAAGAGAGATATTATGAGATATAAAGGAGAGCTACAAGAGGTAGATAGAGATATTAAAGGAATAGATTGAGAAAGAGAGAGCAGACAAAGAGATAACACGAGAGAAAGGCAGATATAAGAAGACAAGACAGAGAGACATAGTGAGAGACAGTAAGCAGAAAAAGAAAGAAGAGACTAAAGAGAGAAAAGAGACTAAAAAGCAGAGAGATACAGATAGATATAATGAGATACAGAATGAGAAAAAGAGAGAGCAAGACAGATAACGAGAAAGACATACAGAAAAAGAGAGAACACTGAAAGAAGAGAAAGGAAAAAAGCAAGAGATTTAAAGAAGAAAAAAGGAGAAGAGAGAAATATAGGTAGAGAGAGAGACATGAAGGGCACAAAACGAGAAAAAGAGAGCTGACAAAGAGATAACAAGAAAGACAAGATAGACACAGTGAGAGAGACACTAAACTGAGAACAAGAGAAAGAGAGAACACTAAAAGAGATGGAGAGAAAAAAGGGAGAGATTGAAAGGAGGAGAGAGAAGGAGAGAGAGGTGATGTGAAATAATGAGACAAAAGAGAAATTGAAAAGAGAGAAGAAGATGAGAAATACAAAACATAAAAGATGTACACAGAGAGAAAAAAGCAAGAGAGTATGAAGAGAGAGAGAAATAAGGAGAGACATGAAGAGAGATGAAGGTCAGAGAGAGAGAGGGAGAGGTAGAGAGAGAGAAATGGGGAGAGAGGTAGAAAGAGACAGAGGTAGAGAGAGAGAGAAATAGAGAGTGATAAGGAGAGACAGATGAAGGTCAGAGAAGGAGTGCTAGGAATAGATAGAGAAAGAAAGAGGTAGAGAGAGAGAGAGGTAGAAAACGAGAGAGAGAGAGAGAGAGAGAGATGATTTGAAATAAAGAGACAAAAGAGATACTTAAAGGAGAGAAGAAGATGAGAAATAAACATAATAAAAGATGTATACGGAGAGAAAGCGAGAGAGTATGAAGAGAGAGAAAAATAAGGAGAGACAGATGAAGGTCAAAGAGAGAGAGAGGTAGAGAGATAAAGAGAGGGGAGAGAGGTAAAAAGAGAAAGAGAGAGAGAGAGCGAGAGAGAGGGAGAGAGAGAGAGAGAGGTAGAGTAGTGATGTTTCTCCGATCTTCTAATTTCCATCAGAAACAGTCCGTTTAATCTCTTCATTAAAAACACTTTTTTCATTTTACCCCTCCTCCCTCCCTCCCTCCCTCCCTCCCTCCGTCATCACTCGTTCCCTCTCTCTCTCTCTCTCTCTCTCTCTCTCTCTCTCTCGCTCCGCCGGAGTGAATCTGTGGAGCGTTGGCTGAGCGTTTGACAGGCATTAGTTAGGGAAGCGTATTCAGAATTCATTTAAAATGAGCCACGAGGGAATTAGACATAAATTCTCATTACACTCGCGCAGCACGTTATTATTTCATCCCACAGCCGGCCCACCCCCCGCTCAACCACCCCCCCCCGACACACACACACACACACACACACACACACACACACACACACACACACACACACACACTCTAACAGTGTACACATTTTAGCTCATCCTCACTTTGTTCAATTTTTCCTTTTAATGAATTTTAAATCTTTCAAATTTGTATTTTGAATTTAATGCCATAATTAATTTCAGTTTTTTCTATGCACTCACCTGCCAACAAAAATAAAATGTTCATCGCTATCTTACACCCTGCCTACAGTCTATTTTTTACACTTTCCGCCTGCCTCGTTTAAATAGCAACAGTGCTTCTGAATATATCAACCCTGATGGGCGTGGTGATCTATTACTCTCTTGGCAACAGAAAACACAGGAGCTCCACTGACTGAATACAACCTAGACAGATATCATGAGTCAGACGTTCATTGCTATCTTGTCAAAACAGGCGCATCCCTAACACTGGAACACCCTCACTGAACTCAACTCAACTTTCGAGCAGCTCAGTTTCCTCTGATGAGAAGAGTTTGTTGGACACGTCCAGGTAGCTGCACCGTTAAAATAGCAATCTGCCAAAGTCAGAGCTCACCTGGTTCTTAAAGAAAATGATGAGCAAGAGACACTCTGATTGGTTTATTTCACGATACTCCCAAAATGAACAACACCAATGATTAATTAAGAGAATTTGTACATGACTAACGTACTTTACTTTTTAATGTACTTTTCCCGTCATTATGATAGCAAAAACACACTGACACACTAACCCTAAGTCAAGCTAAACAGTGCATGATTAACAGCTCACCTATAGCACTGCACACTTTAAGACTTTACAGTAAACTTTACGTTGTTTTTTTTGTGATTTTTTTAAGCAAAATCTTACATGACATTTTTATATTGGATTTTACTGTAAATTAGAATTTTTAGAACACATTTATTAACGCATTTATACAAACGTAAAGCAAAGCTGTACAGGCTATTGTACATTCAATTCAATTTTACTGTCAGCCATAGATAATAATGTGGATTTTATACTAACCGCTACAGTAAACTTACTAAAATTAAACTTTAAGACTTTATAGAATTTCATTTTTTTTTACACTAAATGTAAAGTTGGGACTTAACCTCTTTGAAATCTTTACAGAGGCTTCATTATAGGAGCATGCTTTGTACACTGAATTTTACAATGGGCTTTAATGACATTAAGCTTTACAGTAAACTTTACAGAAAACTTAATACTGGCATTTCTATGGACATTCAGCAACACAAGGTATTTCTACATTGGACTGTTGTGTCAACTTTACTAGAAGGACTAGATTGTAAATTTGACATTAAATTTTACAGCACATTTTACACTGGATTTTCTATGGATTACACGCAAAATCCTACATAGTATTTTATATTGGATTTCATTTCCAAATTTTTTATATACTCTACAAAGAATATTTGACCTCACAGTAATCTGGATGTTACAGTAAACTTTACAGTCAAGGCAGAATCTTACCTGGCTTTTTTACACTAGATAATATAGTAAAGTTTACAGTATTTTTGGTGTTTACCTCACTGAGGCGATCCTTGGAGCTGCTGCGATTCGCTGTAGAGTTCAGTTCTGGGACGGGCGGCTCCGGGACGGTCCGTCCAGCCTGACTCAGGAGACTTTTAAACTGTAAAAACAACAAAACAAACACAGAAATTACTATTAAAAATATTACAATACAAAGATATTAAACTACATTGGCTCAAAAACACAAAGATAAACAATAAACCTCAAAGATTTGGTTTAAATCATCCCAAAATATAATGTTAAATCACAAGGTTGGCCTAAAATCCAAAGATAAACCCACTTAAAACCAAAAAAAGCACAATAATAAACAAAAAATGTAATTATACAACATAATTTCAGCCAAAACACAAATATAAACTACGAAACAGACTCAAAACTCAAAAAAGATAAATAATAAATCTCTCTCAAAACACAGTTACATCACACAATTACAATAAACTTGACTAAATCACAAAAATGAACTACTTAACTAAACTAAACAAATCTCTAAATTGGCCCAAAACACAATAACAGATTGTTAAACTGGCCACAAGCTTAAGACAAACCACTAGATCAACCAAACAACCACCAAATACAAAAGATACATCTCTAAGTTTGGTCTAAAATACAAAGATGAATCACTAAATAGATCTAAAAAACAAAAAAGTCTGCAAAAAAAGCACCAAAAAACAGGATGTTACACTACAAAGTTACAAGCAAAGATTATAAAGACTAACCCCTAAACTGTCCCAAAAAGAGTTTCCTCACTAATTCCGCCTCAAATACACAGATAATTAAATAAATAAAACCAAAACATGATTAATAAGCAAAAATATTTCCCAAAACAAAGCGTTACATCACTAAATCAACACAAGATTTATAAAAAAAAAACGGTACCACTTTCAAACAAGACTACCTTTATAAAGGGTTTACAATTAGTTTATTAATGGTTACCAATTAGGTTGTAAATGCCTTAAAAATCATTAATAATCAGTTAAAACACATATGTAGAAAGGTCAACAATATAGACGGCTGTGGGTTCACTATTTGACAAACAACAGGTCATTGTTGCCCTTTCTATGTATGTGTTATAACTGATTATTAATGATTTTTAAGGCATTTACAACCTAATTGGTAACCATTAATAAACTAATTGTAAACCATTTATAAACCCTTTATAAAGGTAGTCTTATTTTAAAGTGGTCCCAAAAAACATCTAAAAACAGGATGATAAGTTAAATCTCTAAATCGGTCAAAACACAATCCAAAAACACTAAATTGACCTAAAATGCAAAGTTAAACAACTAAATAGACATCAAGTCATCCCAAAACATGACGTTACATCATTAAATCAGCCTCATATTAAAAAAATAATAAAATAAAGCAAAAAGCTAAACATCATACAAAAATACATTATTAAAATGGCTAAAAGCTGAAGATGAACCTCTAGATCAATTTAAACTAGATGAAAGTGTAAATCAGCCCAAAACATTAAGTTACCAGTACATCACTAAACTGACCTAATTATTATTTTTTAAGTTAAAATATGGTAAATAAATTACAAAGAGTACAAAACACAGAGATAGACAACTAATCTGAGATGAATCATTTAATAATAATGATAATACTGAGGTTTCACTATAGAAGAAAGCTTTGTACAGGGAATTTTACAATGGTCTTTATTGTTATATTCCACTAGAACGTAAAGTTGACTTGTGAATTTATCTTTACAGTAAACTTTACAATAAACTTTACAGAAATCAGGCTACACATGGTATTTCTACATCGGACTCTTGTGTCAACACATTTACGTTAGACTAGAATGTAAACTTGACATTAAATTTTACAGCAAACTTTACACTGGCAAAATCCTACAGAATATTTTATACTGAATTTTATTTCCAACTTTTTTTCATTTAGACTACAATTTAGAATTTAGACAGTGAAACAGTGTTAGTTTAATATATTTAGATATGTATTTATTTGTACAGCAAAAATGATTGAAATGCAGGTTTCTAGTGGAAAAACCCCACAGGGGCATAAATACATACTGGAGTAAGCGTGTGAGAGCGTGTGTGAGTGTGTGTGAGAGTGTGTGAATGGGCCTGTTTGATGTCAGACTAGCAGCACAGGGGTGTAATTTATTTGACTGTGTGTGTGTGTGTGTGTGTGTGTGTCCCCGGTGGCTGTCAGTGTCTTGCCCTCTAGTCTCCAAATCTCTGCTCTAATTTAAACAGATCACTGCTACAATTAACCTTTCTGCTAAATATCAATTACCGCCGCCGGCGCCGCCCAATTAAAAGGGTCATCAGTGGAGCTGACAGGTCCCGCGCTCGCCTGCCACCTGGACAACGTCCCCCCTGTCCCACTGCCCGACACACACACACACACACACACACACACACACACTCGTATATATACACAGCCAAACCCCACTTAATTACAGAGGCCTGGGCCGGCCGGCTGCCCGGCTGCTGATTGGCAGGATGAATTAGTGCAGTGTGGAGCAGTTCACCATCAGCAGGAGCCGCAGCCAGTTCACCACTAAACACCACCAGTAGCAGCAGCAGCAGCTCAGACTCTCCACACAGTCCTACTGAACTCCACTGTACCCCTGCTGCTGCGCTAAAACACCAGGGGGCGCTACTGAGCGAGTAATTAACTGAGGTTAATACAGTATACAGTAAATAATAAAAAGTGTTTAGTGTTAAGTGTCAATACACATGCATGAGAATTAAATCAGCCATGAGTCGTTTTATACAGCTTTGCCCAATTCGAATAGATTACAGATGCTTTAGCTGAACATCACTTAAATGTTGGATGAACGCTGGCCGAATACTGGCTGAATATTTACAGCTGAAAGTTGCTTCAGTTAAAAATGACTTAAATACTGGCTGAATGTTTGCAGAAGAACGCTGGCTGAATGTTAACAGCTGAAAGTAGGATAGATGTTGTATGAATGTTGGCTGAATGCTTTAACTGAACATTTGTTAAATGTTAGCTGAGGGTTGGCTGAATGTTTGCAGCAGAACGCTTGCCAAGTGCTGGCTGAATCTTGACTGAACATTACTTAAACATTGGCTAAGCGCTGGCTGAACATTGGCGGAATGTTGGCTGAACGTTTGCAGCAAAACGCTGGCAGAATGCTGGCTGACTATTTACAGCTGAAAGTTGCTTTAGTTTAAAATTACTTAAATGTTAGCTGAATGTTTGCAGCAGAACGCTGGCTCAGCGCTGGCGGAATGTTAACAGCTGAAAGTAGGATGAATGTGAGTGTTAGCTGAACGTTAGCTGAACGTTGGCTGAACGTTAGCAGCAGAACGTTGGCTAACTTAGCAGCAGAGCACTGGCTGAATGTTGGCTGAACGTTAGCAGCAGAGCCCTGGCTGAACATTGGCTGAATGTTAGCTGAGCTCTGGCTGAGCTCTGGCTGAACATTGGCTGAATGTTAGCTGAGCTCTGGCTGAGTGATGGCTGAGCGTTGGCTGAACGTTAGCAGCAGAGCGCTGGCTGAACATTGGCTGAATGTTAGCTGAGCTCTGGCTGAGCTCTGGCTGAACATTGGCTGAATGTTAGCAGAGCCCTGGCTGAACATTAGCTGAATGTTAGCTGAGCTCTGGCTGAGTGATGGCTGAGCGTTGGCTGAACGTTAGCAGCAGAGCGCTGGCTGAACATTGGCTGAATGTTAGCTGAGCTCTGGCTGAGCTCTGGCTGAACATTGGCTGAATGTTAGCTGAGCTCTGGCTGAGTGATGGCTGAGCCTTGGCTAAATGTTAGCAGCAGAATGCTGTCTGAGGGCTAGCTGAGCACTGGTTGAGTGATGGCTGGATATTTGGAACAGAGCACTGGCTGAACGTTGGCTGAACATTAGCAGCACAACGCTGGCTGATTGTTGGCTGAATGTTGGCAGAACGTTGGCTGAGCTCTGGCTGCGCTCTGACTGAATGTTCGTTGAAAATTGGGTGAATGTTAGCAGCAGAATTTCGGCTGAACTTTAGCTGAACGTTGGCTGAACGTTTGCAGCAGAGTGCTGGCTGAGCACTGGCTGAGTAATAGCTGAACGTTAGCAGCAGAGTGCTGGTTGAACGTTGGCTGAACGTTTGCAGCAGAGTGCTGGCTGAGCACTGGCTGAGTAATAGCTGAACGTTAGCAGCAGAGTGCTGGTTGAACGTTGGCTGAACGTTAGTAGCAGAATGTTGGCTGAACGTTGTGTGAATGTTTGCAGCAGAGCGCTGGCTGAACATTGGGTGAATGTTAGCTGAGCTCTGGCTGAGTGATGGCTGAGCCGGCGGCGGAGCTGCAGGTGGGCTAATCAAGCCTGAGTGGATTCCTCCAGTCGGAGACAGCAGCGAGACTTTCTCTGACAAGCTAATCAGTCCCGCTATCTCAGCATAAATGACAGGGCTGCTGAGGGAGCGTGTGTGTGTGTGTGTGTGTGTGTGTGTGTGTGTGTTGATGAGAGTGTGTATTTGTGTCTGTTTGCTGGAGAGACAGTTGTGTGAGAGTGTGTGGGAACAATTTGAATAGATGCAACTGAAGTGTGTGTGTGTGTGTGTGTGTGTGTGTGTGTTAGTCTCAGAAGAGCCGTCACTGATTACTCTGTTTACCTCTTGTCCGTGTTGACAGATTAAAAATAAAAATGTTTACAGATGCTGCTTTTCTCTCCGCGCAACAAAATCAACAATCAGACTGATGACTGACCACAGCAGCGGCTCTTCTCCAGCGCCATCAAAACATCACTAAAACGTTCATAATAACCATAAACACAACTCATATCACCAGTGCTTCAATCTACAGCCTCTGATTTATTATTCCACATACACATTCCACCTTAAATGATGCGAACAAGGCTCCTGTTTGCACTTGCTGCTAAAGGTGTGATAGAAAATTAGCTAAAAAGGGTCCAAATGTTGGTTAAATGTTGATTAACAATGACTTAGTCTGATTAAAACAGACTCTGGTTGGGTTGTACTCTTAATTTGGTTCGACTGAGCAGGTGTGAACACAGTAATCGCACTCTGGAACGGTTCGCTTGTGTATCAAATATACTCCGCACAGTTTAGACGCAGTTTAATTTGATATATTAGCCAGATAAGGCTAATTACCACAGCTACTGTGTGAACAAACGCTGTCTCTGCTGCTCCATGCTGTTTACACACACAGTAATGTGCAGCGCTCACTGCTTATACTACATGTACATCTATACTGCACATAATTTGTTCGCATGGTTTATTGGTGCGTATTTTGGTGGGTTTAGGTTTTTATGCCTGTGTGAAACCAAACCAAACTGAGGAAGAAACGCAGGTTTAAGTCTACAGGTGTGAAAACGCCCTAAATGTTGACTCAGCTAAACATTGCTTGAATGTCGGTGAAACCTCTAAATGTCTATTGAAAACTAACTGGAAGCATTTAACATTCACTTGATAATATCTAAACATTCGCTAAATGCTGGCTGAATGTTGACTGAAGAAGAACACTTTTTAGACATTTCCTAAATGTTGGATTAACCTGGGCTGAATATTGGCTAAAGACTGGTTAAGCTTAATTCTATTTCACTTTAAATCATGCAAACCTGGCTCCTCTTTGCACTTGATGCCAGAAGCTAGATAGAAAATGTGCAAAAAGTCATAAACATTGGCTAAATGTTGACTCAGTGACAGCTGAACATTGCTTAAATGTTGGTGGAATGAAACTAAATCTCTAAATGTCTATTGAAAACTAACTGGAAGCATTTAATATTCACTAGATGGTAACTAAACATTTGCTAAATGCTGGCTGAATGTTGAATGAAGAAGAACACTGCTTGAACATTTGCTAAATGGTGTCTAAACCTTGGCTAAATATTCACTAAAGACTGGTTAAGCTTAATTCCATTCCACCTTAAATCATGCAAACCTGGCTCCTCTTTGCACTTGATGCCGGAAGCTAAATAGAAAATTTGCAAAGAGTCACAAACATTGGCTAAATTTTGGCTAAACAATGACTAAATGTTGATGACTCAGTGACAGCTGAACATTGCTTAAATGTTGGTGGAATGAAACTAAATGTCTAAATGATTGTTGAAAACTAACTGGAAGCCTTTAACATTCACTAGATGGTAACTAAACATTTGCTAAATGCTGGCTGAATGTTGAATGAAGAGGAACGCTGCTTGAACATTTGCTAAATGGTGGCTGAACCTGGGCTAAACATTGGCTAAAGACTGGTTAAGCTTAACTCTATTCCACCTTAAATCATGCAGTGTTGAAGTTTATTGTTGATATAAAAAGTTGGGTTTGTGCACTGCTGTACAGTGCGGCCAAGATAGCAATAAACGCTTATTACCACAGCTATGAACAAACACTGTCTCTGCTGCTCCATGCTGTTTACACATGCGCTCTGTGCTGCGTTCACTACATTGAAAACATTCTCATGATATTCACTTTCTTGCTTCTTTGCATGGTTTATTGGTGCACATTTTGGTGGGTTTAGGTTTTTATGCATGTGTGAAACCAAACCAAACAGAGGAAGAAACGCTCCAAATAAACAAACTCATCAACTGATCCAAACAATAGAAACCAACCACAGGTGTGAAAACACCCTTAAAACAACAGGATGTTGTTAAATTGTCTAAACGACATCTGTACTAAAGATTGTTGAACACTGCTTAAAAACAAAGAGAGAGAGAGAGAGAGAGAGAAAAGGGATGAAAAAAGAGAGGGAGACTGATAAAGAGAGAGAGGGAAGTGAAGAAAGGATGGAGAGAAGGTGACAAATGTAAAAGATGAGTGCTAGAAAGATAGAGAGGAAATGAAAGATGAAAGAAGGAGAGAAATGAAAGGAGGGAGAGAGAAAGATGGAGAATGGATGGAGGGATTAAAAAAAGAGAGTGTAAATCAGTGCTGCTCCGCTGACGAGAACAGTGACGACAATCTACGTCACCTGCAGCACTGAGGAGATAAACACAGGGGCGAGAGACACTGAGAGAGAGAGAGAGAGAGAGAGAGAGAGAGGGATAGAGAGAGAGAGAGAGAGAGAAACAGAGAGAGAGAGAGAGAGAGAGAGAAAGAGAGAGAGAGATCAAGGTTTAGTACAGTGTTGTTTTGCAGTGATCTATGTTTACAAACAAACGCTGACATGGTGTATGCAAATTAGCTCTATTCTGACTGGCTGAACCTAAATCAAAGAGCTATAATGGATGAAACACTCCTTAAAACTACAGCGTCAATGGGTGGAGCAAGACTTATGTGAGCTGAATAGGTGGGGCTAAACTGTTGTGCTTTAGTCTAAACGGGTGGAGCTAAACTGTTGTGCTTTAGTCTAAACGGTTGTGGCTAAACTGTTGAAGAAAGAATGGGTGGAGCTAAATGTTAATTTGGAGAAGAAAATAAATATTGATTATTTACACTGGTTTAAAATAAATGGGTGGAGCTAAACTGATATAGGGTAAACGGGTGGGGCTAAACTGTTGTGCTTTAGTCTAAATGGGTGTGGCTAAAACTGGTGTAGAATAGGCGGAGCCAAACGTTACTTCAGAGAATAAATTAATGTTCTTTAGTTACACTGGTTTAAAATTAATGGATGGGGTTAAACTGCAGTAGGCTAAATGGGTGGGTTTAAATCTACTCTGTTGTAGTTTTAAAAGGTGGAGCTAAAGTTTTGCTGGCTAAATCGGTGGAGCTAAACTTCTGTAGGCTGAATGGGTGGAGCTAAACTGTTCTGTTGTAGGCTGAATGGGTGGAGCTAAACTGGTGTAGACTGAATGGGTGGAGCTAAACTGTTCTGCTGTAGGCTGAATGGGTGGAGGTAAACTGTTCTGTTGTAGGCTGAATGGGTGAAGCTAAACTGGTGTAGACTGAATGGGTGGAGCTAAACTGTTCTGCTGTAGGCTGAATGGGTGGAGGTTAACTGCTGTAGACTACATGGGTGGAGCTAAACTGTTCTGTTGTATTCTGAATGGGTGGAGCTAAACTGCTGTAGACTGAATGGGTGGAGCTAAACTGTGCTGCTGTAGGCTGAATGGGTGGGGCTAAACTGTTCTGCTGTAGGCTGAATGGGTGGAGATAAACTGCTGTAGACTACATGGGTGGGTCAAAAACAATCTTGCTGAAGGTTTAATTGGTGAAGCTAAACTGCTATAGGGTGAATGGGTGGAGCTAAACTTATGTAAGGTAAATGGGTGGAGCTTAACTTATATAGATTGAATGGGTGTGCCAAAAACTATTCTGCTGTAGGTTCAACGGGTGGAGCTAAACTTCTGTAGGCTAAATGGATGGAGCTAATTTTCTGTAGGGCAAATGGGTAGAGCTAAAGTGCTGTAGGCTGAATGGGTGGAGCTAAATGTTTGCAGGATAAATGGGCAGGGCTAAAGTGCTGTAGGCTGAATGGGTGGAGCTAAACCTATTTTCCTGTAGGCTAAATGGGCAGGGCTAAACTGACGTAGGCTGAATGGGTGGAGCTAAACTATTCTCCTGTAGGCTAAAGGGGCAGGGCTAAACTGCTGTAGGCTGAATGGGTGGAGCTAAATGTTTGCAGGATAAATGGGTAGGGCTAAACTGATGTAGTCTGAATGGGTGGAGCTAAACTATTTTCCTGTAGGCTAAATGGGCAGGGCTAAACTGATGTAGGCTGAATGGGTGGAGCTAAACTATTTTCCTGTGGGCTAAATGGGCAGGGCCAAACTGACATAGGCTGAATGGGTGGAGCTAATTTTCTGTAGGGCAAATAGGTAGAGCTAAACTGCTGTAGGCTGAATGGGTGGAGCTAAACGTTTGCAGGATAAATGGGCAGGGCTAAACTGCTGTAGGCTGAATGGGTGGAGCTAAACGTTTGCAGGATAAATAGGTAGAGCTAAACTGATGTAGGCTGAATGGGTGGAGCTAAACTATTCTCCTGTAGGCTAAATGGGCAGGGCTAAACTGACGTAGGCTGAATGGGCGGGGCTTATTTGCTGTACTATACTAGACAAAACAAATGGCCTCTGCATGTTTTTTTTTTTTCACCGCTCTGCAATATTACATAATCAGCGGCGCAGCATGACGCTGTTATTGTGATGGCCCTGAGAAAGCATTAAGCGTTTTATGGAATGTATTATTCATAAGCCGGGCAGCGTGAGGATGTGTGGTGGCATTAAGTGGACGAACAGGCCGGCCTGCACTCAGAGCATCCAGCAGCTCGCTACGTTCCCCTGATGCTCTCAAATGGATATTTATGCAAATGCAGAGGATGCAGGGCAAAGTAAAGCTCCTTAAGTTCCTGCAGAACTGACTCACAGTCCTTCCAGAACATCTCTAACCACCTTCAGACCTTCAGACACGCCCCCTCCACTCTGACGGACAGCAACAACACAGATAAGTGGACCAGCTTATCACCCACCTAATAAACTAGAATAACTGGCAGTACACTTACAGTACCAGTCAACAGTTTGGACACACCTACTCAATGTAATGTTTTTATTTTTTCTCCTACATAGTAAAAGAATAGTTAAGTCATCCAGACTATGAAGGAACATACAAGGCCAATTGCCCAACCCACTCATTAGGACTCCCTATATCACTAGGGATGCCCCCCAACACCAGGAGGGTGAAGACTAGCACATGCCTCCTCTGATACATGTGAGGTCAGACTCCGCTTCTTTTTTTCAACTGCGGCTGATGCTGTAGCATTGCCGAGTAGCATCACAGCGCTAACACCCGGAGAAAAGTGAAGCGACATGGTTCTGATACATCAGCTCACAGACGCAGCCTTGTGCTGATCCACATCACCCTAGGAGTGATGAGGGGAAAGAGCACCATTTACTGTACCCACCCAGAGAGAGCAAGGCCAGTTGCGCTCTCTCGGGGCTCCGGCAGCTGATGGCAAGCTGCATGACCGGAATCAAATCGAATCGGTGATATAATAATACTCTGTGAAGCATTTAGGTGCTTTTATCTGGGGAGCTGTTAACATTTAGCATTTGTTTCTGAGGCTGGTAACTCAGAAGATGAACTTATCCTGTGCAACAGAAGTAACTCTTACTCCTGACGAGTGCCAGTTTCATCACAACATTTTTGATGGCCTTTCTGACTGCACTTGAGTATATTTAAAGTTCTTGAAATGTTTTGGATTGACTGACCTTTTTCTTTACTTGAGATATTTAGTTGAGTAGTTCTTAAGGTACCTACATACTCAGCATTAAGATACTCAGAACAGAAAACTGGTGCCTCTTTTCCACCAACAAAGTGCTAGTGTCGGAGCCAAAGATTCACTTACTATGTATGTGAATGTGGGTGTGTTCTATAAATCGGACAGTGACGCTTGAACGCCTCACCCTTTGGCTGCTTGCATCACAAGTTCGCTGGTTCCAGACCAGCAAGATCGTGAGGCCAGAACAGCACAGACTTGTCTGGCTGAAAACCTGTGATTTTGTGGTGGAAAAGCACAGAACCATTCAGGAACTGGTCAGGAGCACCGGCACCATGTCAATGGAAAAGCTCCCAGTAGGTACTCAGCATTAAGGTACTCATATCAGACCAGTAATGAGGAACTTGAAACTGAAAACAGTAAGTACTCATCATTAAGGTACTAAGGTAGTTTCAATTGCCTAAGCAGCATCAGCTAATTATATAAAATGAATGCAGTATCTAATAGTAGCATCACAAAACAAACAAGATAGAAGATACTACATTTATACAAATTTTTATGATAAAATGTTAAAACTTTCCACAGTTTGTGGGTCTGGTTCAGCAGGTCGGACAGAGTGAGACCTGGTGTTTTATGGCGCTGAGCGCTGGGGCCTACTCAGCTTCATTAAGGCTGAATACGGGTAACGTAATCCATCATACACCTCAACACCAGCGCTGCCCCCAGTCCCCGCGGGCGTCGCTGTGCCGCGCTCCGCGCCAGCTGTCTCTCCTCTGCCTGCCGTATGTTTCTGAAAACAGGGGGGCAAAGGGGCAACACCTGCGCCCACACACACACACACACACACACACACTTATCCCCTGTGCCACCTGCGCCAAGCACACACGCACCCTTACCCCTGTACCAGCAAAACCCAGAGGGAGCTGTGGTCCCAACTGATAGGTGGCACACAACAACACATGTCACTTAGTGTGGTTACCCACAATTCCACAGGGCCTTGCCAGCACACTTTCCGAGTGTACATCTGCATTTCTAATAATGCCACTTAGAACTGCATTCTGAATATTACTGGTATTAACATAAGTAAAATTCTTAAAATTACAAAGTGTTAGGACAGTAAAGAAAATAAAAAAATAAGACATGTGTGTCTGGTCCCATGAATGCTCGATGAATGTTTATATATTTGATTTATTATCAATAATATATTGGTATATAACAAATAACTGAAGAATTTGCAATTTGTTGCAATCTGCAATCTGGCAGGGATATTCCCCGAAACTGTGCTGTGTGTGGGCGAGCATTATCCTGCTAATAACCCCAGTTGGAAGCCCTTGTAACACTTTCTATAAATGTCATGTTAAACTCTATAACCATGCCTATAACACAATATTATGCATTTATAAAGCATTATAAACATGTCTAAAAAGATGTATAAAAAATGTAATTGTATAAGATATTAACCCTTTCGGACTCTGCATCCATTACAATGGACATCATGTATTTTCTTTATTTTAAAATGTTTTGTTGCACATAAAACTATTAACAGTATTTAAGAGCTGTTGCCTATCAGAATAGATTATGAACCAGTGAATGAACAAGTTTATAATCCAATAAAACAGTAACTTGCACTGAAAAAAACAGTAGTACTAGACCCATTGAGACAAGGTAACAGCTATATTTTCACTAATTTAATGTGATTTAGAACACCTTTTCATCATGTTTTTTTTACTGTTTTTGTTTCTGAAATAAAAAGGTCAATATGAAATATAAAATATATATCACACAGTCTTCCAATGCAACAGAAATAAAAAATCAATTAAATATGTTAGCAATTTTTTTGCTATACAGATTTTTCTCTGTGTATTACAGACAGAAAACATAATAATTCATGTTTGTTTATTATGCATTAGGAATTCTGATCATAATGCATCATCACCTGTGTTGATATTTTAGATGTTTTATGTCAATATCTCAACTAAAAACCTCAACAAATCTGCTTTAACAAACCGTGCTATAATTACTTTTAACCACTCACGCATTATACTTATGTTAAATGTTCTAATAGCTTGTATTATAATTTATAATGTATTATAATTTGTGTCATTATACACAAGTAAAGTCACATATATATGACATTGCAGTATAATCAAGATGTGTAACATCTAATATTACAAGCAAAGCTTATAATGCATTATAATCACAATTCCTAATGCTCAATAAACTTGGTTATAATGTGTTATATATTTGTATAAATATATGTCTAGCCATGTTTATAATGCCTTATGAATGCATTATAATGCATTGTTAAAGTCCCACATATCACCACTAGGGGTGACTGACTATCATATGTAATGCTCCCCATATTAATCATCAAACTTGCAGTTTACAGTGTGAACTTCTCAGTCCACACCAATGGTGGGATTGAAGCGCTCACCACAAGGCCTTCTTCGGTTCCCACTGTGAACGAGCGTTCCTGGTTCCAGAACCTACTTTTGTTAGTGGAAATGCGGCAAACCGCTTCAAAATTAGGCTCGCGAACCAGATCGGTTCCACGTCTGTAGGGCAGTGACGAAAGTAAGATCCAGTATTTAAAATCAGATCATACCTGTAATCATTTATATATCTGCTATATCTAATTAATAACTACGCATGAATTAGATATTCTACAGCTCATCTCAGTCAGCTAGTATTGAATTAAAGTGTTGAAATCTATGGAGTCCCAGCACTGGATTGGATTAGATCAGATTAGTTTTGATTAGTTTTATTAGATTAAATACAGTGATAAGACTGATACTGACTGGTGGTTCTACAGCAGTCTGGCTCTGAGAGGTGATTAAAGGTGGCGGAGATGATTAATACAGTACAGAAGACTAAATCTGAGGATTTGTATCATCATTAGTAGTCAGTATTAATTCTACAGCAAGTCTTTTTTCCCTCGCTTTGCTCTTAACCACACACACACACACACACACTCGCTTTGATTCCTGTGTTCTCTATTAGGCTTGAAAGTAGAAGCATGTTTAGCAAATTGTTATGAATACTAATGAAGGGAATTCAAATATGCGAGTGTGTGATGTGTGGTATTTAAAGCACGTCATGCTCAGCCTGCGCTCTTCATTTGCAAGGCAAAGCTGCGGGTTTTAAAATCATTACAAAGCGCAGACGCCTCGGGCTGCAGCAGCGCCATCTGCTCCAAAACAAACGTCTCTGCGTGTTCATTAGCGGCATGCGCTCGTTACAGCCGGGACACGCCGGAACACCCACTGTACAAATTACACTCATTCATCATCACACCCCACCGCCGGGAGCATCCGCACCAACCACTGCTGCAGCGCCCCAGACCGGGATTAGTCCAGATCTTAATCCAGATCTTAATCCAGATCTTAATCCAGATCTTAATCCAGATATAGCACTGATACAGTCAGTACAGACAGGATATGCCGGAACACCCACTCTACACATTTTCAGGTCCTGATCTTAATCCAGATCTTAATCCAGATCTTAATCCAGATAAAGCACTGATACAGTCAGTACAGGCAGGATACCCACTGTACAAATTACACTCATTCATCATCACACCCCACTGCCGGAAGCATCCACACCAACCACTGCTGCAGCCCCCCCGACTGGGATTTGCACTGATCTTAATCCAAATATAAATCCAGATCTTTATCCAGATATAGCACTGATACACTTAGTACAGCCAGGGCACACCGGAACACCCACTGGGCTGCAGCAGGGCCATCTGCTCCAGACCTGGATTAGTCCTCATCATAATCCAGATCTTAATCCAGATCTTAATCCAGATCCGGCACTGATTGTATACTTGTTATAGCCTGGAAACTCCAGAACACCCACTGTACAAATAACACTCATTCATTATCACACCCCACCATCACATCCGCACCAACCACTGCTGCAGCACCCCAGACCGGGATTTGTCCTGATGTTAATCCAGATCTTAATCCAGATCCATAAATTATTGTACACGTGTTACAGCCGGGAAGCTAATGAATACCAACTGTACAAATTACACTCATTCATCATCATACCCCACCGCCAGGAGCATCTGCAACAACCACTGCTGCAGCGCCCTGGACCAGAATTAGTCCTGATCTTAATCCAGATCCATCACTAATACAGTCTATCTGATAGTTTTTTGAAATGCTACAAAATTTACCTGAAATTATTTATAAAATGTTTTCAAATTGTATTCAGAAGTCCTGAGATTGCAAGACAAATGTTGTACAATTTTACTGAAATGCCCTTTTCTGAAACTTTCATTAAATGTAATTTAAAATGTCTGGAACCTTCATAAAAGGACATGGTTTTTCCTGGAAATTTCAAAACCATGTCCTAAATTACTTTTATAAATTAAAGTTATTAGCATGTGTAAGAAGGGTGTGTAGGGGATCAGATACAGCACACACACACTCGGGGAGAGAGCTGTTAAAGTGACGGAGGAATATATTTTTTCAGAAATGTATAACTTATTATCGCTTCCTGAGCCGGTATTTTCTGAGTGTGATAATCACACGGTGACACCTGATATACCCACACGTTCTCACCCGCAGCCCGGCCGCGCTTTCACTTTAATTCAATTAAAACTTCATTATAGAGACATTTAATTAAGCGCTTTCCCATCACACACCACAAACTTTCTCTCCACACTGTCGTCAGACGCACTCGTCTTTCTGCAGCGGAGCATCAACATCCTCAACATATATAATATATATTGCACACCGCACATACAATACATACTGCACACCGCAAATACAACTATACATAAAACAAACACTGCAAATATACCTATAATACATACTGATAAAATATATATATATATATATATATCATAGACAGGAATATAATATGTACTGAATGTAGACCCAGAATACAAACTGTACATGGACCTGTATTATTTACTGCAAATAAGGCTATAATACTGTACAAACTGCAGATAGGACTTCAATATATACATTAAACAGGCCTTTTCTATACTATACCATACTATACTATACTGCACTACGCTGTACTACACTAAACTATACTATACTGTATTATACTGTACTACACTATACTTTCTTACATTGTACTACACTAAACTACACTACACTATACTATACTGTACAGCACTACACTACACTGTCCTACACTACACTATACTGCACTACACTACACAGTGCTACATAGTACTGTACTATACTATACTACACTATACTTTCTTACACTGTACTACACTAAACTGCACTGTACTACACTATACTATACTACACTACACTACACAGTGCTACATAGTACTGTACTATACTGTACTACACTACACTTTCTTACACTGTACTACACTAAACTGCACTGTACTACACTATACTATACTACACTACACTACACAGTGCTACATAGTACTGTACTATACTGTACTACACTATACTTTCGTACACTGTACTACACTAAACTACACTGTACTACACTATACTATACTGTACAGCACTACACTGCACTGTACTACACTATACTGCACTACACTACACAGTGCTACATAGTACTGTACTATACTGTACTACACTATACTATACTGCACTACACTACACAGTGATACATAGTACTGTACTAAACTGTACTACATTATACTTTCTTACACTGTACTACACTAAACTACACTGTACTACACTATACTATACTGTACGTCACTACACTACACTACACTACACTATACAACACTACACTACACAGTGTTACATAGTACTACACTATACTTCTACTACACTGTACTACACTACACTATACTGTACTATACTTTATTATACTAGACTATACTACACTACACAGTGATACATAGTACTGCACTATACTATAATACACTATACTTTCTTACACTGTACTACACTACCCTATACTGTACTACACTATACTGTACTACACTATACTATACTTTATTATACTAGACTATACTACAGGTTATAATACATATTTCAAACAGGCCTGTAATTCATATAGAGAACACTCCTACAATGCAAACTACTTAAAGGCCTGAAAAAAATACTGCAACTAAAAATCACGCATATTACAAATATAATAATTTATACTTGCACAGTGTTCGCTCTTTAATGTTTACTACATCACAATGTGTGTGTGTGTGTGTGTGTGTTGCTGTGTCATGACAGCTTAATGTTAGGAAGACTAATTGTGTACACGAGCCAGAGCACGACCTCAGCACATATTTCTCGTGTGTGTGTGTGTGTGTGTGTGTGTGTGTGTGTGTGTGTGTGTGTGTTAGAGATACTGCAGCAGGGCTCTCTTTGTCAGGTCAAGTGAATGTGAAGTAGATGTGTAATAAGTGATGTCGGGGGGAAGGAGGCGTGTTTGTGTTTCTGTCGGCTCTGCTTTACATCAACCAGTCGACATTATTTAAAATCAAACCACAATATTTTATAATAAAAGTCCCAGAAATATTATTTAAAAAACAATATCCTGAAATGTTGTATTTTTAAAGTCATGTAAAAATGTCCTGAAAATTTGGAATTTTGTATTATTCATTTTTTAATGTCCAAAATTCATAATGTTTTAATTAAAACAAAAAAATATGATTTGAAATGCATTTATATTAAGTATACAATATTTTAAATATATTTGAAAATATATACTGATGAAAATTATTAAAGTGTCTTGATTTTTTTTAACATGTCCTACATCTTGGTTAGTTTTTTTCTTTACAAATATCCTAAAAACTGTATATAATTATACCGTCACATATAGTCATATTTAACTGCAATCTTACTATAATAAAAGAAAATGCTATAAAACAGTATCTAAAAATCTATGAGATTTGATCAATAATGTCTAAAAATGTTGTGCACTATTTTTATATTAAAATTGTACTTAAAAAAAATAATAATTTTATTAAACTTTTTTAAACTCTTCAACAAATCATTTAAAATACAATACAAAAGTCATGGCATTTAGCTACAACATGTTTTTGTCATAATAAAAGCCTCGAAAATGTTATTAAAAATGTATATACTGTGAAAGTTATAGCATTTAGTTACCACATTATTTTTTCATAATAAAAGCATCTAATTTTTTTTATTGTATATGCTGTGAAAGCCATGGCATTTAGCTACAAAAAATATAATTATTTCATAATTCAGCTATAAAAATGGTATCAAAAATAATGTATATACTGTGAAAGTCATGGAATTTAGCTACATTTTTTTGTCATGATAAAAGCCTCTTATATGTTATTAATTGTTATTAAACATTACTCACTTTATTTACATTATAGCTGAATTATTCTATAAACAGTAAAAACACACAGTTAAATATTAGGAGTCTTGCCCATGGTCTCCTATTACTGCAGTGTAGTGAGGTGTAATTATATACTGACACGGCATTTAGCTACAATATTATGTTTTATTATGATAAAAGACTTTAAAATGTTATTAAATGTTACTAAAAATAATCTTACAGTAAAAACACACAGATGTTTCATACTATTTTTACATTGAAATTTTATTGAAAACTGTTTAGATTTTTGAAAGGCATGGCATTTAGCTACAATAATATTTTTTTAATCTTAATAAAAGCGTCTAAAATGTTATGAAAAATGAATAATTTTACAGTAAAAACACACAGGGTCAAACATTAGGAGTCTTGCCCATGGTCTCTTATTACTGTAGAGTAGTGTGGTGTAATGCACTCGCCCAGCTTGGGAATTGAACCGTAGTACAGGGTGATAAAATGAGGGTATATATGAAGCTACAGGACCTCAGGGCTGGCGAGACGGATGTTCTCCTGAACACGTATCTCCTCCTGTAGAACAGTGGGAGAACCGATGATCTAGAACCGCCCCCGGGCGGCGCGGCGGTGTTTATGGGTGGGTTCTGTCGAGCGGCGAGCGCTTAGCTGGAGAAATATGGCTCACTTAGCCTCCCGCTAACGCTGCCCTGAGAGAAACACCTGGCATTCTGGGATTGATCACGTCTGGAGGAAAGTCCATCCGTTTTCCGGAATCATCCGGAACGCCGCTGATGGATGTTGGCAGGGAGCCAGAGGGGGCCACTTTTTTATTCTCCTGAATTACAATCCCACAATTCCTCAGGGTGACAGAACACAAGAGCACATCTCTCTCTCTCTCTCTCTCTCTCTCTCTGTCTGTAGTAAGGAGTGATCAGGTGTGAGCGAGGGCGAGCGAGCGAGTGGGGGGTGGTGGTGGTGGGGGAGTGTCGTTGATGGAGTGGGGGTCTGGCCTCGCTCTGTTTCATCATTTAAGCTGGAATCGGTGTCTCTTGCCCGTCTCAGATCAGTCTTATCTAATGAGCTGCTGCGGCGGCCGGGGGGACGCTGCGCCGCGCCGCGCCGCCGAACCGACCAATCAATCTCTGACCTCACAACCGTCCAGTTACTGATCCGCAGGAAACGATTCACTGCAGAACCAAGCGTTAAATCTAAATGATTCAGTTCCCTGAGATTCACTCGTTACGGACCGATTCACTTAGCGGCTGAGAAGACAGTACACACTGTTGCTAGGGTAGCGCAAGGTGGCTACTAAAACATTTCAGTTGTTTCTCGAAAGTTTTGCTATGGTACAAAGGAAGGTTGTGAAGGTGTTGCTAGGTACTGTAGGTGCAACTGAACTTAAAGTCCTATCCGGACGGAATTAGTTTCTCAGGGGATCCTGGGGTCATTTTCTCTTTTATGGGGGGTCCTCTGTGATTTTATTCCTGTCCGGAACAACCATTTGAATACAATATTCTTTTGTCATAAACCCATACATTTTTACTATAAAATGTATATACTGTGAAAGCCATGGCATTTAGCTACAATATTATTTTCGTCATCAAGCCACTTAAAGGAGAACTGATAATGACATAGACATACACATGCACAGACGCTGTGCAGAAGTCAATTTTACACCGGAGCGCTCCTTTGAATGTTTTTAAAGGTTATTAAAAATTATTTTATTCATGACTTTATTCATACCAAATCTGAATTATTTTACACACAGTACAAAAAAAATCTCTTTTATAGGGAGTTTTATCCTCTGTGATTTTATTCCCGTCCAGAACGACCATGCAGGTTTTTTCTCAGACGTCCTCTGAGAAAATTACAGGCTGAATTATCTACTGTTTTGCGGTAATTTTAGTCCCATCCAGACGCACATCTCCAAGTTTCGTCTCCTTGCGTTTAATAAAATAGCTATTTTTCCACTGCCGTGCACCGTAATTACATTTGGGCACTCGTTTCCACAGAGATCCAAGTAAACAAACACAACAGTGAGTGGAAATGGAGGAGCTACTGAACGCGAGGTCATGTGACCGAGAAAGCCGAAAAAACTCACTGGTCCTCCTGTTTTTTCAATTGCAGTGCGGATGCAGGAGTTTTATCACTGAGTAAAAACTAATCCCGTCCGGATAGGACTTAAGAGTGTGTTTCTATGGTGTATCGGGTGGTTGCAACTTTGTTGCTGGCAGTTGCATGGATATTGCAAGGTGATTGCTAGGACATTTTAGATGGATGCTTAATATGTGCTCCTATGATGTATTGGGTGGTTGCTAAGGTGTTGCTAGGACTTTTTAGATGGATGCTAAATGCAGTATGTGTTCCTGTGTTGTACTGTGTGTTGCTTTGACATTTATTTTGCTTGTTCATCTTTTATGAACAACATCTTAATAAAATGAAGGCTAAAGTAGCTGTTTTTTTTTTTGGTTTTCACAGATATTAGGACCCACACAACGTATAAAAATAGCGCTAAACGCTAAAGTGAAGATAAATTCACTACATTAACCAGGTCAGACTCGTCTCAGAGCAGAGGTTAAGGTGTTCTATAGCCACGGGGAACTTAGCATGCTAACGGCGAGCGCTCCAACCTTGACGCTGGCGGCGGTGGAGGAGCTGTTAACGCTTAGCGTTCGGCGCTCCATCCATCTCTCAGCGCTCTCCTGTATTCCAGCCATCACACATCAGAACGCCTCCACCCTCGACCCCCCCCACCTCGCTCCGCAGGCTATCCGCCGCCGCTATCTCCCTCCTGCAGAAGGCCACAGCTCTTTATCCAGCCGCTGAGGCCAAGAGTCAAGGACTCCAACCCCCACAATGCCGTTCACCCTGAGGCGAGCTGTCAAGAGCGTCTGACACCAAGGCCAAGCGCCGGCGCTCGCGGCCCGGCCCACGGGTCTCCCGCCGTCCGCCGAGCTCCTGCACTTCAGCTCCGCTACATGTGTTTTGACACGTTTCAAGCCGAATCCGCAGCCGAGGCTTCGACACGCGGCCGCTACTGTACGCGTTATCTTTTCCTCAACGCAGCCCGTCATTTTAACGTCAACTTAACGTCAATTTAACAAGATCTGACAGAGGCTAGCGCTGAAAAACTGCACCTAAAAGACCTAAACCTGCACTGAAGTGGATCCTAAATATGCGCTCCTATGCTGTACAGGATGGTTGCTAGGGTGTTGCTAGGACATTTTAGATGCATGTTAAATGTGCACTCCTACACTGTATTGGGTGGTTGTTAGGGTGTTGCTAGATCATTTTTGATGCTTATTAACCCTTTTAAAACACATTTTTTACAGGCTAAAGTCCACAAATATTAGGACACACAAAAACTATAACAATAATGATAATTATTACTAATTGATTCACTTTATTAATGCTAGATTTATTATTAATTTAGTATTATTGTATTAATTTTAGTAAAGCTGATGTTAGAAATGAACTAAAAATAGAGTTATACATGTATTAATAAATTTTTTAATTATCAGAAATCATGAGGCTGTGTCCGAAGGCCACATTACTAATAATATCTCATCCAGCCTGTTTCATTAAAGTGAAGTAAACTGCTTAATAATTCATTAGGGTTGTGTGATTGATGTGGAAATATTATACCAATTTTATTATTACTAATTGATTCACTTTATTAACGCTAGGCTTGTAGTGCTAATTCATTCATTTCAGTAAATGTTTAGATTAAATGTTACCCATGCTAAGTAATTCAGTTTATTCAGTTTATGCTAATGTATAAAGATTAATAATACAAATTTGTTCATTTTTGATTATGCTAACTTAATAGCTTGATTAATGCTAATTCATTAAGTTTAGTAATGTTAATCTTTAGTTGCACTAATTATTCACTGAAAAATGCTACTTTATTGTCTATAGTAATGGATTAGTAACATATTCCCTTAAGTAAAGCTAAATTTAATCACTTTAATTCACTTTAGCAATGCTAACTTATTTATTTCAGTAATGCTAGTTTATTGTTTTTAGTAATGCTAACTTATTCACTTTAGCAATGCTAAATTAATCACAAAAACAATGCTAATTTATTGTCTATAGTAATGGTACCTTATTCCCTTCAGTTATTCACTTTAGCAATGCTAACCTATTCACTTTAGCAGTGCTAACTTATTTACTTTAGCAATGCTAAATTATTTACTTTAGTAATGCTAACGTATTTACTTTAGCAATGCTAACTTATTTACCCTAGCAGTGCTAACTTAATCACTTTAGCAATGCTAACCTATTTACTTTAGCAATGCTAACCTATTCACTTTAGTAATGCTAACTTATTTACTTTAGCAATGCTAACTTATTTACCCTAGCAGTGCTAACTTAATCACTTTAGCAATGCTATCCTATTTACTTTAGCAATGCAAACCTATTCACTTTAGCAATGCTAACTTATTCACTTTAGCAATGCTAACTTATTCACTTTAGCAATGCTAACCTATTCACTTTAGCAATGATAACTTATTCACTTTAGCAATGCTAACCAAATCACTTTAGCAATGCTAACCTATTCACTTTAGCAATGCTAGCCTATTCACTTTAGCAATGCTAACTTATTCACTTTAGCAATGCTAACTTATTTACTTTAGCAATGCTAACCTATTCACTTTAGCAATGCTAGCCTATTCACTTTAGCAATGCTAACCTATTTACTTTAGCAATGCTAACTTATTCACTTTAGCAATGCTAACTTATTCCCTTTAGCAATGCTAACTGAGTTACTTTTGCAATGCTAACTTAGTTACTTTTGTAATGCTAACTTATTCACTTTAGCAATGCTAACTTATTCCCTTCAGCAATGCTAACCTATTCACTTTAGAAATGCTAACTTAGTTACTTTAGCAATGCTAAATTATATTCTTTAGCAATTCTATCTTATTCAAGTTAACTGGATAATCTAAACTGCCCAGAAGAATCCAGTGGATCAGCGCATCTCCTGGTGGATGGTCATTTCCAGTTAAGAGTATGTTGTGTGTACTTGGCCGCCACTTCTAATGGATGTGTGTTGATTGGTTGAGAGATGAATGTAATTGTAAGAATCCTTAAGATTCTGATTGGACGATATTCTGTATTCTATTCTGTATTTTCGCATTTTTAACCCTTTAGTTTCCAGCAGAACTAAATAACTTAATAATAGTACGAGAATATTATAAGAGTTTACATTGGTATTGCAGGGTGTTGCTGAGTGGTTGCCGTGGTGTTTTGAACAGAAATCACAAATCATCATCATTATCATCATTCCCAAAGTGATGCATAGAGTCTTTTTTTTTTTAATTGCCAGAATTCATTAGAATTCAGAAGAGGAACCGGAAAAGGAACGTCGCTGCTGCTTCCTTTTCTTCGTCTTCTTCTTTTTCCCGTATTAAAGTTTAGTAGAACTCCCTGTAGCTGAGCTTTAATCTGCGCTGGGCTTCTGATTGGCCGGCAGGACGCGAGAGCGAGACGACAGCGAGCGAGCTTATCTCTGATTCCATCTGACAATTAACATGTTAAAATGAATATTAAGGCTGGTGCGGTTAATTAACGCGGCGGAAGCGGAGTGTGTGCAGGCGGAGGAGGTGTGTGTGTTCATGTGGGAGATAAAGATAACGGAGACGGAGAGATAACGCGGGGGAGAGAGAGAGGGAGCGAGGGAAGACTGAGGGGATGTGAAAAAGAGAGAGAGGAATAAAGCGATAGAGGAGGAAGAGGGGTGTGATGTTCCTCTTCTTCTTCTGACAGCGTCTCCGCGCTCGTTAAACCTTTTCTTTATCTCTTAACAATCGCTCTAATTATGTTCATTGAAGGGGGCCAATTAATGGCGCTTTGTCAGACCCCGCGGCTAAAGTGCTCCAGCAGCATCCAGAGGAATCCGCAATTAACACAGTCACGTTTATTTAGAGACACTTCTTGGCTTTTGACTCCCTCCAATTATCGCTAATCAATGCCGCGGAGAGCCGACGGGGGAGCCGGGCAGGATGCGGGAATTTATCACCAGAGTGACACCACACACACACACACTCTCACACACACTCTCACACCCAACACGCCATCACACACTACTCTACGCTACACACCGACGAAATTAAAATCGTAGAAACGACTAGCGACCAGAAATACCAAAGCTTAGCTCGATATAATAAAACAAACCATATACCGTCTTACAGTATAATCCGGTTCACATTATGTAGGAATTTTACCATACAGGTAAAGTTTCAGTAAAGTTTCTCCAGCACCAAGGCTGGAGCAGTATTAGTGCCTTCTGCTAACCCCAGCTAACACTGCTGGAGCAGCGTAAGCATTAGCCGCTAAGCACGCTAAGGACTAGTTAGCACTTTTGCCATTCAGAGGGGTGAGAATTATCAGCCTGTAGCCTGCTACTAACCCCAGCCAGCACTGCTGGAGCAGCATAAGCATTACATGCTAACTGTGCTAAGTGCTAGTTAGTTCTTTCGCAATTCAGGAGGCTAGTATATCACACTGTAGCCCACTACTAACTCTGGTTGGCACTGCTGAAGTAGCATTAGTATTAGCCGGTAAGCTTGCTAAGCGCTAGTTAGTTCTTTTGCAATTCAGGAGGCGAGTATATCGAACTGTAGCCTGCTTCTAACCCCAGCTAGTACTGCTGGAGCAGCATTAGTATTAGCCACTAACAGCGCTAAGCGCTTGTTAGAGCTTTCACTGTTCAGAGGCTAGAATATCAGCGTGTAGCCTGCTACTAACCCCAGCTAACATTGCTGGAGCAGCATTAGCATTAGCCACTAACAGCGCTAAGCGCTTGTTAGAGCTTTCACTGTTCAGAGGCTAGAATATCAGCGTGTAGCCTGCTACTAACCCCAGCTAGTACTGCTGGAGCAGCATTAGCATTAGCCACTAACAGCGCTAAGCGCTTGTTAGAGCTTTCACTGTTCAGAGGCTAGAATATCAGTGTGTAGCCTGCTACTAACCCCAGCTAACATTGCTGGAGCAGCATTAGCATTAGCCACTAACAGCGCTAAGCGCTTGTTAGCTCTTTCGCAATTCAGGAGGCGAGTATATCAGACTGTAGCCCACTACTAACTCTGGTTAGCACTGCTGAAGCAGCATTAGTATTAGCCGCTAAGCACTAGTTAGCTGTTTTGCCGTTCAGAGCTGGGTATTATCAGACTGTAGCCTGCTGGAGCAGCATTAGCATTACCCACTAACCGCAGCACTAGCACTTTTGATGTTCAGAGGTAAGTATTTTGGACTGTAGCCTGCTTCTAACCGCAGTTAGTACTGCTGGAGCAGCATTAGCATTAGCCACTAACAGCGCTAAGCGCTTGCTAGAGCTTTCACCATTCAGAGGCTAGTATATCAGCGTGTAGCCTGCTACTAACCCCAACTAACATTGCTGGAGCAGCATTAGCATTAGCCACTAAGCACGCTAAGCACTAGCTCTTTTGCCGTTCAGAGGTGAGTATATCAGACTGTAGTTTGTGTTTTTACTGTGTTAAAACAAGCTACGTGGGATGAACCGCTAGCTTATATCACTCTGGCTTAATGGAACACTCAGGTTTCCTCAATGTAATGCTGTTGGGCGGCATTAGTGTAAATCTGGAAATCTAAGCTTGCTGTAAATAAATGGAAGAGCTTTACTCACCTAAATAAACAGTTTTTTCAGGAGGAAAATCTGTGTAGATTATCATCCAGCGCTCGTTTGACTTTAAATAATAATGTTTTTTTGTTAAGAATTACAGTTTTGTTTACTTAACTTAGCTGTGCTTAGCTTAGGTTAGCATGGCAACACCCCTATTACTTACTATTGTCACATAATGCACCTTATAATCCGGTGATTATAATAGACGTTTATTGATAGTGTGTCTTATAATCCGGTGCACCTATAAGTGCGAAAAATACTGTATAATAAAAAAATTACTAGAAAAGGTATAGAAATGTTATGGTATAAAATTGTATGTAAAACATAATTTAAGCCGAGCCTAGTAATTGATGATGTTTCCACCAAAATCAAATTGCAAAATTATACAAACGATCAGAACCCATACAAAAAGGCCACTACAAGAAAAAGGAATAACACAGCATAAGAAATGATGAAACTGGCACTCATCAGGACCTCCTCAAGAAATAAAAAGAAAGAATTCCCTCTGTTGCTACATCATTCCTGTATTAAAAATCATACAAGCAGCCCAGTGAAATTGTATTAAATTGTATGAAAAAAGAGCCGTGTGTGATGTCGCATCAACCAAAATCAAATGGTCAGTAAACAGAAAAGCAACTACAAGAAAAAGGGGAAAGAAAGCCAAAAAAATCTGAGAAAGAGAAATTATTTAAAAAATTAAGTTGTCAATCCGAAAATTTCACAATTTTTGAAAGTTTCCTCAAGTGCAGTCTAAAAAGACCATCAAAAACATTATGATGGAACTGGCACTCATCAGGACCTCGCCGGAAAAGAAAAAGAAAGAATTCCCTCTGTTGCTATATCATTACTGTGTATAAAATTGTACAAAAACATAATTCAAGCTAAGCCTAGAGTAGAATACTTGAGTGTTTGATGACGTATCAAAAATAATTAAATCATAAAATTTCACAAACGATAAGAAATTGTACAAAAAGGCCACTACAAGGAAAAATTACAAATCATACAAACTAGATTCAATTAGAAATCGTACATTCAGAGAGAAAGAAAATAAGCGATGGAAAAAAGGGAAAGCAGAAGGGAGATAGAGAGAGTAAAGGAACGACAGTAAAGGGAAAGAAAAAAAAGAAAATCCAAGAAAAATACTTTAAGAAATAAAAGTCAGTCAATCCAAGCAATTTCAAGAACTTTGAAGGTATTCTCAAGTGCAGTGGAAAAGACTGTCAAAAATTTAATGATGAAACTGGCACTAATCAGGGCCTCCCCAAGAAAAGGACGAGCAAGAGTTACCTCTTGTAGCAAGAGCTACATCACTCCTGTAATTACAAACTATAGGAAATCGTACAGAAAGGCCAGACGATCAAAAACGTAATGATGAAACTGGCACTCATCAGGACCTCCCCAGGAAAGGAAAAGGAAGAGTTCCCTCTGTTGCTACATTATCAGATATAGAAAATTAAATACAAACAAGACGCTGTTAAAAATCGTGCATTCAGTTCACTATAGCATCAGGAAACGTAGGGATGTGAGGAAGGAGAGAAAGAAAACGAGCGATGGAAAAGGAAAAAGGGAAGAGGGAAAGCTGAAGCGAGACAGAGAGAAAGAAAGAGAGAGAGAGAGAGACGGGGGGAGGGGAGAGGAGAGGAACAACAGGAAAGAGGAAGGAAAGCGAAGAAAAACCAGAGAAAGACAAAGGGAAGGAGAGAGGAAAGAGGAAGAGGAGGAAAAGGATAGAGACAAAGGCGTGGGTGAGTGGGCGGGCGAGAGACGGATGGATGGATAGAAAGAGAGAGAGAAAGAGAGAGAGAGAGGGCAGAATGAAATATATAGAGAAAGACAGCGAGAGAATAATGAAGGAAAAAGGAGAGAGAAAAGGAAATAAACATAGAGCGAGAGAGAACGAGAGAGCGAGAGAAAAGAGAGAAAAAGAGAGAGAGAGAGAGAGAGAAAAGAGAGAGAGAGCGAGGCCTCTCGGAATCTGCAGTCATTCAGAGGAAATTTTCAGCGTCCGTTCCTTCAAACGCATCCCACATTCCTCACCCCACACACACACACACACACACACACACACACCCACCGCTCAGAGCCGGGTCTGTGGTATAGACACAGTGCCCCCTGCTGCCCACACTCGGAACAACAGCGCCACCCAGTGTGGGCACTCTCCCATCCCCCACCTCCTCCTTCTGCACCGCCTTGCTCTGCCAGCAGGGGGCAGCGGCACACCACAGACAGACCCAGCAGTGCAGAGAGAGAGTGTGTGTGTGTGTGTGAGTGTGTAAAGGTGCTGTCTGTGGCTGATCTGAGGTCAGAGTGTGTGTGTGTTGGCGGGCAGGGCAGGTGTGTGAGTGGCGTGGGCGCGGCGCTGATGCCAGGTCAGTGCAACAGGGGGCGCTGTGTGCAGTTTAATCTGCTTCAGTGGCGGCGCTAATCCTCTTAAACACAGCTGGGCTTAACACTGATTTACAAACACTCTGACAGCAGAGCCCAAACTCTACAGAGCGCGCACACACACACACACACACACACACACACACACACACACACACACACACCTAACGTTTATCATCCGGTTTTTAAGTTTTTAAAATGTTCTAATGTTCTGCATTGTGGATTAATACTCCAAATATAATAGAATAATCCAAATTATGACGAAAAACATATGTTTTAGGATCTAGAGTCTCCTGGAATTCAGGCTTTCAGTTAACAGCTGTGCTGAACTCATCAAGAGTTAATTAAACTTAATTTTTTTGCCTCTTAATAAAGTGTTTGAGAGCATGAGTTGTGAAGTTGTGAGGAGGTAAAACTACTCAACTAAGTTAATATATAAAAAAAAATACTTTAAGAAAAAAACGTTCAGTTAATCCGAAAAAAAAAAAATTAATTAAGTGCACTCACTGCAAAAAAAAAACATCAAAACTTTTTTTTTTGAAAACCATTGAAAAACTTAATATTGTTCCATTTAGCTTAAACAGATTATGAAGGAACACATAAGGAATCATGTAGTAACTTAACAGTGTTAAACAAAGCAAATTTATACTCTGTGAAGAAGAAACTCTGTTAAAACAACATAAACAGCATCAACACAATGTAGCAAACACTCAGCAATCTCACAGCAGCCTTTTACGATACCATAGCAACCACCTATCACCTGCTTGGCTACCCCATAGCAACCATTTTGAATACCATAATAACCGCCGAGTTACACCATAGCAACTACAGAGAAACGTCACTGAAACACTGTAGCAATAAAATGACAGCCACAAAGACTAAAACACAGAGTTAAATACAAAACTCCTGGTTTACTGGCTGCATACGTAACAAGGATGAAGGTAAAACTAAACAAAACCACTTAGTAACATTTTTGGGTAACACTTTCTATGAATGTCATCTTTATTAGACGCTATAACCATATTCATAACATATTATAA